>NW_020438983.1:347970-351231 GCF_000699045.2 Agrilus planipennis | reverse complement strand
TTGTAGAGATAACGTAGATAATTATTTTTTACCAAATTAATAGCAATAACTCTGTATTATAACCTCTTTAAATCACAGCAATTTAAAATTAGCTTGACCAACTAGTTATCTTAATAGGGTAATTTATTCAACAATATAAAAAAGTAGGATAAGTACAGTAAGTACCTATATAGTTATAAAATTAAGTAATAAAAAATGTTACCTGAACATTCTCAAAAAACGTTTTAAATGACGGTGTATTTTGCAAATCTTCGCAAACTTTTATGGCAGTATAGTGTACACTGTTATCTCTATAACCTTCCATATTTTTAACCAAATAAAATTACTTCTGTAAAGAATTTCCAACACGATTTAATGTTTTACGGTATCGGATATCAAAATCGAACAATCAAGTTGGTTACCTTGACTACACAATACATTATGAAAGGATTGCGGTTTCTCATAAAAGTGTTTATTTCCAAATATTAAATATATTCAGTGTTAAATATAAACTCTTAGTGTATTTTTTTTATTAAACATAATAATTAAGGAAATATTCGTTATTAAATAAGCTTGACTAAAATAAAATTTTTTATAATGTTTCAGAAACATTTTCTTGTTTAAAAAATGTACAAGAAAGCTATCAGTAACAAAGTAGAACTTATTAGGTATTACAGTCCTTAAAAAATTACAATAACACGTGGTTTCAAAAATAATGTAATAGTTACAATCACTTCTATACTCTCGATTAATTTAGAAATTCGAATAAGATTGTTAAAGGTTTATGTTTGGAGTGCGGCACTGTACGGATGCGAAACAAGGATGGTGAGCGCGGTTAAAAAAAAATGATAGAAGCGTTCGGAATGTGGTGTTACCGGCGAATGATGAGGATACCGAGGATAGAGAAAGTTATAATTGAAGAGGTATTAGAAAGAACAGGAGAACAGAGGACTCTATGAAAGTTAATAAAAAATAGGCGACATAGGTTGGTAGGACACTTTCTCAGGCATGAAGGTATAGAAGAGACAAGAGGCAGAAATAGTTAAGGATGTGGGATGTTCTAGTTTTCAAAGATTAGCTCAGGATAGGAAAGAGTGGAAGTGGGTGTCCAACCAGTCTTAGGACTGATGTCCTTATGATGATGAATAGTTACAGTACTTATTTGATCGTTGTGGTACAAGTATATAAAATTGAAAATTTTTCGATTTAACGAAATTGCTATTTGTTCATAGAACTTCGTTACTGAGGAATTTGAAAATGAAGAAATCAAAATTTCTTAACCTACATAACATTTATCACTGTATTATAAATAATACAGTAGGTAATATAAATACAATAAATGCTATTTAAAGCTTTTGAGGGATGATACATTTTGTTTAGTAGTTTTCAGAAACTACTTCGATTTAAAATTTGAAAATGTGTACAATGACGTTGTTGGGTATGCGCTTTTCAATTAAAATAACGGCATCTATCTAGCACTTCCGATTATACCGGAAGTTGTCATTAACTTCGTTGGTTTAAGTGGAATACCTTATACATTATGATGGTATCGAATTCTTCTTATGATTTCTACTTTCATAAGGCTTTCGTACTTTAAAATTTACCGTTTTTCAGATATTAATTTTTCTTTTTTAAAAAGTAGCACAGAACACTAGGTAGCGAAAAGTTATGCCTAATTTACAGTAAGAAAGCTTTACGTGTTTCATTCCCATCAGTCACTAAAGCTGGTGAGCGGGCAGTCCCTCCGGGCTATACCGGAAGGTAGAGCGGAAGGCCCTCTTTAGCCTTCTTTCAGGAATCATAGGAATAGGTGGGTGGTGGTTAGGGTGAGAAAACTGAGACAGACAAAATGAAGTCAGAAGAGAATGAAAGATTATCTGCCTCAGCATTTGCCCAAGTAACCAAAGAAACCACAGAAAAGCTTGGACCAAGGCAGACGGACCTGGAATCGAACCGGCGTTCTCCCGAATGCTAAGCAATGTTCTAAACCTCTAAGCCATACCGCTCGGTATCACGAGATATAGCTATACCCTCAAGCTTCTCGTCCATGTTTTTAAAGTGGATTAATCACATACAGGGTGTTAGATATTTAATGGCTGATTTGGTTAACTTCAAACAATTTAAGTTTATTTTTTGAAGTGCAGCACCCTGTATGTGTTATGAATGCAATATGCAGAATTTTATTCTCTTTCGAATGGTACAGGCGCTTTTGACGCGGTCTGCAAGGTATTAGAAATTTTAATGTAGGCGTTTTTATCCCAGAAGGTTTTGTCGCGATACCATTTCTTTTTATTTGTTTATACATATGTGTATAAAAATGCATTTCAAAAACAACAGAAAAGAATTTAGAATACCATTATCTATTTCTTGTGCATTCCTATGTCTGTCTGTAGACATGCAATTAATTACAATTCTTTTTTCAAATGACTGGTTACAAGATAATAAAAGATTGCAAACGAATGAATATCTGTTAGTGACAGATTCTAACTCCTATTCAAACAGTACGTGAATAACCCACAATTCATTACATTAACCTGACTCAACAGGTTTACAAACATTGATGCTTGTTTTACCCAAACTGTATGTGATTAAAGAGAAAGAATAGAAAATATGAGCCCCATCGTCACGTTCTCATCTGATGATCATTCGTATTTAATTTGTTGATGTAAAAATACGAGGTACAAAGCATTGTTTTTAATAAATTTTATTGTCCCACCTTGTGAACACCTTTTTGGATAAGCGTAAATAACAATTATAAACATTCACAGTCATCTGGTTTTTTAATGAATAAAAATAACCCTTTTGTAATATCCTTTAAAATTGTTTGATTTGATGACGGATTTATTTTACGAGAATTGAAAAAAGACAATATGCAGTAGAATTCGTTTATTATGACTCCGCCTATATTGACCAACTGTAACCCAAAGTAATTGCAGGGTTAAGTTTGGTTTTCATATTAAATTCTCTATAGGAAAGTTTGGATATAATGACTCCATTTAAAATGACATATTGTTTATTATGACTGATTCTCAAGAAATCATATCCAGCTATAGTGACCCAAGTGATTAATAATAACATTTTCGCTTACATTTTTTGACCCTTCTTATGTATATTGATATTACAATTCATCGTTCTTTTTCTTTTTCTGCTAAGAAATATATACAATTTGTAGTTTTTCTCTCTATTAAACTAAATAACTAACCAAAATGGAAAGTTGTTTATTTTCTAAGACTATGCTTTGTATGACGCCCGCTTAGTATGACGTGTTTGTCATTTCCCTTC
>NW_020438983.1:312972-347774 GCF_000699045.2 Agrilus planipennis | reverse complement strand
ATTGTGTTTTTAGATAATTATTATATATTAAATGTAATGTGTTTTGTTTAGTTTTTTATTTAATGGTTTAGTCATCAGGGCCTTGTTGTAACCATTTGTAATTAAATAAAATCTGTTTAATTTTTGTTAAAAATATTTTTTAGAAAGAATTACATTTAACAACCTGTGTAATGCTGAATGGAATAACGTCAATTTTTGTGGATTAGAATGAAACCAGTTTGTTATACGTAGATATTGTACCGATGTGTAGCGAAACAATTGACTGCTATTATTTTTACAACATGGGATACCTTAACAATTAATAGTACATTACATTAGAAATTTAATTGCTTTACATCTCTTATCACTTCTATTGAATGAATTTACGAATGACAGATTTGTCGTTATATTTAATCAATCCAGAAGAACTTTAATGTTTAATCCAACAGTAAAAAGATCATTTAACACTAACGTAATGCCATTGAATGTGTATCCTAAATTTTGCTTTCGGGTTAAATTGAAGCGCACGCGTTTCAATTATTGCCGCCTATTAGATTCGATGGTATAAAATCGGAAAAATTATCAATTGTAGTTCAATTTGTTTGCTGCACTGTAATTAGAAAATAAAGGAAAATGCATCACATTGCACCATTTAACGTTCAGTGTTACGCTCTAGTCATGTTAATTACCTTGCATCATTGCTCATTAGGTAAGTAAGGATTTAATTATTAAATATATTATATANAGAGATTCGAGTCTCTTACAGAGAGACTGAATGAATAAAACTGAAAAATTGAAAGACACGAGTCTCTCGTAGAATTTTGATCGGTCCAACTATATCATAACAAGTCTTACTTCTATAATTGCCGACAAATAAATCTTGTCCTAAAACAAGGCATTGAAATATATTAATTTTTGCCCTTTTCTTACTAAAGTAGGTCGTTAATAAAGACGTTTCGATCAATAGACCTAAGTATTGCAATCAATATATAAGTACTAACCATTTATCTTGCGTTAACTACATATCAGCAGTGGAGGCAGATGTAATTTTCAGTTACAGAAACAGAGAAAAGATGTTATTGACTCTGTCAATTGCCATCGAAATGACCACGTTTGTTACAACCGCGGAACGGGGAAAATCCCATCGTCGCCGTCGTTCGAGCTGGATGTTACCTCTCTAAAACACTGCACACTACATTGCAACGTAACTAGACTTTTAACGGTCTCCTGTTTGTCAATGCAATTTCATTTGTGGGAAAAAATATTGCTAACGTTAACTGATTGGAAGCAGAATGAGATGTAATTCAAACTGTTGAAAGCAACAACGTTCCTCCAGCCACTATTTTCGATTTAATTGGAATACTACTACGACTTCATCCCTGTAGCACCCCGTCAACGATTTTTGGTAGAACAGACTCATTAGGTCAATGTTAGACCACTTTTTATGATGTGATTGTTAATAGATGTTATTAAAATTCTCAAATCGACGTATATATTTTTTATCATATCAAAAATATTTACAACAATAAACACTGATAATAAATCAATCAACTATCATTAGTCTTGATTTTTTTTTTCATATAGAACTAGAGGAAGAAGTAGAAGTAGAATAGTTAATCTAAAGATTTGTGCAATAAAATAAATTGTACATTCCAACAAACTCTAATAAAAGTACGATAAAATAAAGGTGTCTGTTTGGAGCGTGACGCTGTACGAGTGCGAAACATTGACGGTGGGAACTGCGGAAAAGAAAAGGTTAGAAGCGTTCGAAATGTGGTATTACAGGTGAATAATGAGGATACCGTGGATAGAGAAGGTTAGAAATGAAGAGGTATTAGAAAGAATAGGAGAACAAAGCTAGATTTGTTTAAATTCGTCATAGTGAGTAAAATCTAAATATGAATACATCATATTTCCTTATAAATATCAGAATATCACAGGTTTAGATTTTGTCAATGTTAAACCACGTACCTACCGCAAATTTTTAACTTTAATCAACATCAAAATATGACGCTTGTTTTTTTTTTTGCTTGGAAGCATCGTAGATTTTCACCCAAAAAGCAAGAACTGTTCCTTCTTGGTAATTTTTTGACAAGAAATATCACTATTGTTTAAAGAAATTGTCTTTCTTCTTGCTCAAAAAATTGTCCTGATGAATCATTCGAAATGTGGTGTTACAGGCGAATGATGAGGATACCTTAGATAGAGAAGGTTAAAAATGAAGATGTATTAGAAAGAATAGGAGAACAGAGGACTCTATGGAAGTCAATAAAAAATAGGCGAGATAGGTTGGTAGGACACCTTCTCAGGTATGAAGGTCTAGTCAGAGACATATTAGAGGCAGAAACAGGAGTTAGGGGGGGTAGAGGTAGACCATGGTTAGATTACTGTTTACAAATAGTTAAGGATGTGGGTTGTTCTCAGGATAGGAAAGAGTGGAGGTACGTGTCCAACCAGTCTTAGGACTGACGACCTTATGATGATGATGAAGTTTTTAACAATCGTTTCAATTAATTTCAGAAAATATTCTTTCACCTACTGCTTACGAAAATGATGCTACTGTTGACTCTATTGTTCCAAACTTCGCAACATTTTATCAATGGCTTGACAACAGATTTCGAACTCTTCACAAAAATCTTCGATCTCCATATCTTCCTCTGTTTTTATATCAATTAAAAGGTAAAAAATTACTTTACTGCAAATTCTTATTTTTTTATCATGAAGTAGTTCTCTTTTTTAATAAATGTTGATTTCTTTTAGGCAACGCTTACTACTCCAAACGAGAAGATTACACCCCAAGATTAGGACGAAGTGCAAAAGGAATATAATTAATAATTAAATAAAAAAATGCGTAAAGTGTAACATCTAACATCGATCATGGGCAAAATATAAATTTATTAATGTAAACTACCTATTAGCAGTGTCTTGCTGTTTTAGGTCAAGGTTACCAGATTGAGCGGTTGACTGCTGTCTTATTTCTTTTTTTTTTCTATTTATCTCGTCAGGAGCTACCTGTAGGCAACATTATTTGAATAGCGCGTGATTCCCTCTCTATCACTTCCGGTTACGAGGTTTCGTTGCATTTACAAAATTACTCCCATAGTCCATAATAAGAGTTGTCAGATGTTACACATAAATAGAAATAAAATGATTGACACTGAGAGTATTCAATATTATTTTATTTTAGTAAATATTTCATACTTTTATTAACATTTTAAATATTAGGTAAATAAAAAGATAAAGTATGGCAGAAAAATGTTTTATTTTATCTCTTTTTCTGTTACTTCGTACATTATCTCTACAAATCTATTTCTTCCGAACATATCTTTATGACATTTGATAAAGGAAAGGTTTAAATTGTTCGCTTTCAACCACGAAGAAATAACTTCTGGATGTAAAAAATCCACCTCTAGATATATTTTCCCCTTTTCTTTAAGAACTAGAGGTGCCATTTGAAGTATTAGCTTGATGATATTTAAGCCATCTGGGCCTCCATCTAAGGCTTCGTGATCTTCAAATCTTAAGTGTATTTTTTTGTTAATACGAAAATTTAAATACAAGCAATAATTATTTTCAGTATTTAGAGAGATTGTTCATATTTATATGCTGGGTGGCCCAACAAAGCGTTAGAGTAGAATAACTGGAAAGAGTTGAAAAAGTTATTTAAATGTACAAAGAATTTATGTTTTTAGTACATTAATTTTCACTACATTGACCATTATAAAATAAATATATTTTGTAAAACTATGATGAATCTGCCGGGCCAGATGACAGGTCGCGTGCGGCTTGCGGGCCACGGGTTGGCCGGCCACTTCTGGATCATTTCGTCTTCACCGACAACATTTTCCGACTTTTTAAGGTCTAGCAATTGCGTTTATTTATCAAGCAATTCTTTTAGCTAACTGTCGTTTAATGATTCAATGAAAGTGGTTATTAGCAGTGTTTGCGTTTTCGTCAGAAACATTCCAATTAACTTCTGAAAGAGAAGCCGATGAAATGCCTTGTTCATCCAAATTTCAAAATCTCAAATAAAATCAACAAACGTTCCAGGTTGATGAAGTTCTTCCAGTGTCTTTAAAGCAACAGAATGCTTGTACGATTATTTATTAATCCTTTTCGACCTGTCTTTTGGTAAATCACGAGGAGAAAAGGCCAAATAATATAATGTTATACTACTTTAATTCAGGTACATGACAAAATTGATTCTTTTAATTTTTTTTATTCACATGTAATGGCCTTAGATTTCATACCTCATTTATAAATAAAATTAGTGTATTATCTTCTCAAAGTTTAATAAACCCGGCTGGTTTACACTCTCGCATGTTCATTTTAGTAATAGGTATATTCCATTTAAGAGATTGTCAACATTTCATCGCATTTTGGGATACTAGCAAGTCATACTAACGTTAAGTTCCTCAACTTTTCTCTCAATTACTCTACAAGCACAGGATATTGCTCGTTTGAAACTGCCTACCTAATCACCCTAATCACATATTAGCTAATGTTTATTAACATCGTATGTCTTTTCGTAATTATGTGAGGGTGGTTTATACAGACACTCTTACAACGCAGGCGTATTTCAAATCCGGGAAAAAGGGTATAAATCTGATCTCATCAGATTAGAAGCATCCAAGTATCAGAAACTTGACGAAGATCACTAACTCCTGTTTTTTACAAATATGTCGCGAATGTTCCACTGGCTTGTTCACTTCTGTGCTATTTTGTTGGTAATAAGTTTTGGTAATGGTAAGACATGTCTTGGTGTACCCTTGACCAGAAACGCAATAGCTTGCTCATCTATTGAAGGTAAATATTTAATACATCAAAGTTGAAAAACTAAATTCACCTAAATAAGTTTCATTTCTAAACTTAAATAAGTGAAATAGTCTATTTTCTGGTTAAAGGTCTTAAACAAATCGTAAGCGTATGTTGAAAGTCCTACAATTAATTGCGATTATGTGCTTATCATCGACTGCAAACTTTAATTCATTGATTGAACTAAAAATTAATATATCTATAATATACCATGTGTTCATATTGGTGGGTGGAGTTGTTTTCCACTGATGAAATATAATGTTTTAAAATTACTTACATATGTATATTGGACCATTCAAGTAACGTAACCACTACAGGGGGGCGGGGTCTTTATTTTGCTTATTTTCGATGTCATGGTGGTTGGGGAAGTCTGGATGGTGATTATTTATTTATTTATTTAGTAAAAACCAGAAAAAACGTCAGCATCATTTATTTTTTTTTTACTNATTTAAATATTTGTAATTGGTTTTAAGATAATAGAATCGCAAAACTCACTAAATATGTTTTTTTTAATTGTTTTTTTGGCTCTTTACTAACTATCGATATTATAAATGTTGGATAATTAGTAATAATAACCAATCTATTAAATTTTATTAGACTTTATAGTGTATGGAAATTGGAAAATTACAGAAATTTGCAACCCCATAACTTTTATGGGGGTGTGACCGCCGCGAGCTTTTTATGGTGGTTTACTCAGGAATACCTCCTCTTTCAATCAAGACATTTACTACATTCATATAGCTACCCCTTACACATGTACATACCGTGTTAATCGTTGTCTGCATAGTCGGTTGATTTCAGCCACTTCGCTTTTATTTAACACTTTATTTTTAGAGAGTTTAACAATATCTGATAACTAAAAAAAAATATTTTTCTTTGGAATATTAAAGGTTTTTTTAAACTTTACACAGCACAATAAATTACCTTATTTAGTTTTAAAACGTGGGCTAATATTATATTTACAGATTGTTTTGGTTCAGAAATTTTATTGTTCTTTAATTTATTAATCCAGAAATTAAATACATCCTTTAAAGTTGGCCCTTGTGAGACGCCACTGGAACAATGAAGCTTAGTATTGACCATGGCCGAACCATAACGCATTATGGGATCGATTTCAATAGAACGAAAATTAAAAATAAGAGATGATAATTTCTTGAATATATTCGTAAAATGTTTTGTTTTGCTTGGTTTTAACATACTAGATCTGTTATGATGAATTTCGTAACTTATAAGTTAAATGAAATACAGAGATAAATTTTTACACCAGCTACAAGTTTGCTATTCGTTTTCTACTATAACGATTTCTACTATAATAGCAGGCATGTTTTGGCTGAGGAAGAAGGTGGGGACAGAAATAAATGCATACGCGTATATAAAACATACAGATAAAATTTAAAATAATAATATAAAATAAAAACTACGATCTTTATTTTTTAATGAAGGAAACGACGATCGAATTAACGTCATATTTTATTCATTAACGAGACTTAAATGCAAATGGATGCAATATTATTTTGTCGTTAGAGATGACACAAAATTGTTTATTAAAAGCCGCTACTCATAATAACAAAATCATGCTAACCAAAAGTGGACGCTGGCGCCTCCTCTTGACATACCTTTTCAATTATACTTACATTTGTATATGTAACTCATTTTTTATTGGATTGCATTGGCTGCAAAACTGAAAGAGCGTTAATAGAGATAACTATATTGACCTTAATATACAAGGTGTTCTGTTTAAATTTATCGACAAAATTGTAATCCGGAACTTAGACTCGCCTTGTACACTATTAATAAAAAAAAATTAACAAAGAATACGTTTACAAGGTGTTTACATAGTAAACTGATTAGAGTTGACGTCAAATAAAGCCCTATTATTAGTTGAAATGACAACTAAATCTTGAATCACTTGATATGGGCCCTTTGTATAAGGTGATTATTAAAAAAAGGCACCTAATTCAAAAGTTAAACAATAGACAAGGTGTATAGGTACCATTCAAAAAAGTGTATTTCTGTGTCAAGAAATAATTTCACTCAAAAATTCCTAAAATTTTGTATACTAAATTTTTTTCCAATTCCCATAATAAATGAGCTTTTCTAGTTGAATGTAGTGTTGTAGCACCTTGATTGTATCGCAAATATTAACAATCTCCCCAAATGTGTATAAGTATATATATAAACAATTTTAAACTTACAGTACTATTTCCGGTTGTAACTCTGTTAAGCGTTTTGAAGGTACATAGGGTGGATTACTTACAATAACATCAAATTTTTCTTTGAACAAGTAACGGTAATTGTCAGTAGCAATGCGGCACTGAATAACTTTTAAATTTGTTAGGATTTTGTTTTTCATTGCATTCCGTTGTGTTAATTCNATACTAGCAAAACTTTTAACAGCGAAAATGTATTTTGCATTTTACAAATAGAAAATACGTTTCGAAAAAAAGTATTTAAATGCAAAATAAAAATAGGTATTTTTTATTTTGTATTTGCATTTTAAATGCAAGTATTTTAAATAAATCACATAACGATCTCCAATAATAAACAGTAATAAATGCGATCGCATGAGGTACCTACCTAAATATACAAAAAATAAACGTTGTTTCTTATTAGTTTATCTAAATAATGAAATGAAATGAAAATTTGATCCCAACCAGTACTATTTTTGCCGGGGCAGGGGTGCCCCAAATGTTTACGGGCCGAGTACAGGGTACCGCCTAGCCATGTGGTACGTTTATCCGCGTTTTTCATCTATGAAGGCAATAAAAATTTGAGATAAAATTATTAATTCCACAGTCTTACAGCAATGGTTTTGTTTCGAGACCACAGTGGGGTGACCAACTGAAATGATTTTGCGGTCCACTTTGGAATTAAAGTATATATATTTCCATTTAGAGCTGCTGTAGATATTTTTTTGAACTCGTAACTGTAAATTTATTAATAAACAAGCAATATTTGTCATATATTCACAAGAATATTGTTTTAAAATCAAACTTAACTTTTTCTCTTAATTTCGAAAGATAATTTTTAAATATATGGATGCACAAATAATACATATGTTCATTATTATAAAATAAATATATTTTGTAAAACTATGATGAATCTGCCGGGCCAGATGACAGGTCGCGTGCGGCTTGCGGGCCACGGGTTGGCCGGCCACTTCTGGATCATTTCGTCTTCACCGACAACATTTTCCGACTTTTTAAGGTCTAGCAATTGCGTTTATTTATCAAGCAATTCTTTTAGCTAACTGTCGTTTAATGATTCAATGAAAGTGGTTATTAGCAGTGTTTGCGTTTTCGTCAGAAACATTCCAATTAACTTCTGAAAGAGAAGCCGATGAAATGCCTTGTTCATCCAAATTTCAAAATCTCAAATAAAATCAACAAACGTTCCAGGTTGATGAAGTTCTTCCAGTGTCTTTAAAGCAACAGAATGCTTGTACGATTATTTATTAATCCTTTTCGACCTGTCTTTTGGTAAATCACGAGGAGAAAAGGCCAAATAATATAATGTTATACTACTTTAATTCAGGTACATGACAAAATTGATTCTTTTAATTTTTTTTATTCACATGTAATGGCCTTAGATTTCATACCTCATTTATAAATAAAATTAGTGTATTATCTTCTCAAAGTTTAATAAACCCGGCTGGTTTACACTCTCGCATGTTCATTTTAGTAATAGGTATATTCCATTTAAGAGATTGTCAACATTTCATCGCATTTTGGGATACTAGCAAGTCATACTAACGTTAAGTTCCTCAACTTTTCTCTCAATTACTCTACAAGCACAGGATATTGCTCGTTTGAAACTGCCTACCTAATCACCCTAATCACATATTAGCTAATGTTTATTAACATCGTATGTCTTTTCGTAATTATGTGAGGGTGGTTTATACAGACACTCTTACAACGCAGGCGTATTTCAAATCCGGGAAAAAGGGTATAAATCTGATCTCATCAGATTAGAAGCATCCAAGTATCAGAAACTTGACGAAGATCACTAACTCCTGTTTTTTACAAATATGTCGCGAATGTTCCACTGGCTTGTTCACTTCTGTGCTATTTTGTTGGTAATAAGTTTTGGTAATGGTAAGACATGTCTTGGTGTACCCTTGACCAGAAACGCAATAGCTTGCTCATCTATTGAAGGTAAATATTTAATACATCAAAGTTGAAAAACTAAATTCACCTAAATAAGTTTCATTTCTAAACTTAAATAAGTGAAATAGTCTATTTTCTGGTTAAAGGTCTTAAACAAATCGTAAGCGTATGTTGAAAGTCCTACAATTAATTGCGATTATGTGCTTATCATCGACTGCAAACTTTAATTCATTGATTGAACTAAAAATTAATATATCTATAATATACCATGTGTTCATATTGGTGGGTGGAGTTGTTTTCCACTGATGAAATATAATGTTTTAAAATTACTTACATATGTATATTGGACCATTCAAGTAACGTAACCACTACAGGGGGGCGGGGTCTTTATTTTGCTTATTTTCGATGTCATGGTGGTTGGGGAAGTCTGGATGGTGATTATTTATTTATTTATTTAGTAAAAACCAGAAAAAACGTCAGCATCATTTATTTTTTTTTTACTTTTTCGGATTTTCTACAAAATTTGCTTGAAAACGAAACGCATTTTCAGGTACTTATAACTGCTGTTCATGAATCAATAAAGACACCAGAACACATTGAAAAATGCATGTAACGATACTTACGTAAGCACGGGAGGGGGTAAGAACTTTGCTTACTTTTGCTGTCGAGGGGAGAGGGGGTTAATAATTGCAAAAAATCTGCTTACGTAAAACTTGAACGGCCCCTATATCCACATTCATCCAAATGAATAGTGTAATAGAACATCTATACTTTTCAAATAGCAACTCTCATGTTTCTTTCTGAAAATCGGCACCGTTTTATTTCTTGAATACGTTAATATTTAATAAACGCGACGTAAATTATAAAATGCAAAGTGTAAGTTGCACCAACGGGGCCCAAATTTTTAACCAGCACAGTGAGACCAGTTATTAAAATCTGAATTTAATCCCATTGAGGTAGATAAAATAGAAATGTCCTTTTTTGAGGATAATATTTACATAATAAATAATTATTAGTGCTATTTATTTATTTATTTAATCAGCCTTAACAATACATATAATAACATATTGTCGACCACAGAGAAGGAGAATCCTTCTGTGCGTAAGAGGTAGTACAAACTAACTAAGAACTACAAACTAAATCAATTGATTTAATACAGAAGGTAGTGGTGGTAGTAAGTTGATACAAAAACTAATATTGCACAATAACACGAACAAAATTAAAATTGATGATAACTAGAAGTGAATAAAAAAATTATTGATGTTAAAAAAATATTTTTGTCTTCAGTTTTTATATCATTTCTCTCTCTAATCTGTAGCTGAAAACATTCATAAATAATCAGAGGACTTTCTTGAACGACTTTTTTTAAAATTTTAGCGTACAATTTACATGCTTCTGAAACTTTAAAGTAAAAAATTTATACATTTTCTAAACCAATGTAAGTAATTGCACAACGCCTTTTTACATTCATTTCACTGAATTTAAAGTTATTTTGAATGGGATTGATACCAATTATTTTATAGAGTGATTATTTTATAGACTTCAATACCAAATTGACGTAATGCTGTTTTTATTTTCGAAATCATCATAATTAAAATTGCATGGGTTCGTTATATTTATTATTATTAGTGGTGTTTTCCTTTTTTCGCGATGGTTAGATTACCCAGCATTGCTGTATATATATACATGGGCACCATACTGTCAGGTACCTGTCCCATCTCTTGTATAAATACTAAAAATCACAATTAATATTCCTTTTAATTTACATAGAAATTACTAATAGCACCACTCTTTTTCCATTAGGCCCAAAAATATCGTCGACTAGAGTTGAGAGGTCGCATGACTTTTTTCTACCAAAAGGTAAATCCACAAGCAGTTTGATCCCAGTCATGCGAACAGGTCGATCGGTGAGCAGTTTGATTCCAGCCATGAGAACGGGTAGATCAATAACGTCGTTAATTCCGGTAATGAGAACTGGAAGATCGTTTTCAGGATTGATACCAATTATGAGAACCGGTCGATCAATGGTAAAAAGCTTAGTCCCCATGATGAGAACAGGAAGATCTGATCCAAATAAAACTACAGGTGACCTTTTTTAGTTAAATTAAACAAAGTATTCTTTAGAAAAGTATTTCATTCCGCTCAATGAAAAATACAAAACCATATACAGTGTCCGATAACCAATGGTTAACCTGTTAAGTACGTGTTGTTATAAAACAATTTTTAACAATAAGTAGTATTAGTTACTTATTTAATACTCTGCTATTGTTTTAATTAGAAGCATTTGAAATGTGGTGTTACAGGCGAATGATTAGGATATCGTGGATAGAGAAGGTTAAAAATGAAGATGTATTAGAAAGAGTAATAGAACAGAGGACTCTACGGAAGTCAGTAATAAATAGGCCAGATAGGTTAGTGAGACACCTTCTCAGGTATTAAGGTCTGGTCAGAGACATATTAGAGGCAGAAACGGAAGTTAGGACAGGTAGAGGTAAACCTATATGTTAGATTACTGTTCGCAAATAGTTAAGGATATGGGTTGCTCAAGCTTTAGACCGAGCGGCATGGCCTAGAGGTTTAGACCATTGTTTAGCATTCGGGAGGACGCCTGTTTCCTTAGATCACTGTTCGGGCAGTAATATTCCACAGATAATCTTTCCTTCTCTTCTGTCTTCATTTCGTCCGTCTCAACTTTCTCACCCGAACCACCACCCACCCATTCCCACGATTCCTGGAAGCAGGCTGAAGAGGGTCTTCCGCCCTACCTTCCGGCATAGTCCGGAGGGACTGCCCGCCCACCAGCATTACTGGCTGGTGGAAATGAAACACCCAAAGTTTTTTTTTTAAGCTTTAGGGAAATGAGAAGATTAGCGCAGGAAAGGAAACAGTGGAGATGCGTGCCCAACCAGTCTTAGGACTGACGACTTTATGATGATGATGATTATTGTTTTAATTACTATAATAATGTTATAATCGGTCACGTTGTACAATTTTCTAAAGCTGTTATAATTTTTGTTCTTTTCAGCGCAAGAACTAGCTGAAGGATTAACAGATGGAAATGATGCAGAATACACGACAGATCTCTTAAACAAATGGCTTCAAACCAGATATTCCTTTCTGTCTTCAAATGCATCACCTGCTGAGGATTCTCGTAAGTAATATTAGTCATTAACATGCCAGTTTATTAAAAAATAAAAACCTTATAATGCCGGATACTGTTTTTGTCTACTTAAATCATAAATCATTTTAGGATTAGAAGACAGTCTGCATCTAACTAGTTCAGAAGATGATCCACTCAACTTATTGCATCAAAAACTCCAATTTCTGTTTGATGTGGACTCATAAACTTTATGTAAAGTTGCGCCGATACCCAACCCTGACCTCTGGCATTCTATAAAATAACTGTCTTTTTTGTATCAAGTATAAAAATAAATAAGGTTTTGCAAAGTACGCATTGTTTTTATTAATGAATGCAACCTTCTTTTTTATCTCTATTTAGGAAAGGAGAGAATAGTCAATTATAATTCTTTCTATCAGGAGATAGTTTAAAGTTGTCCAAGGTCTATTAAATTTAGAAATTAAATATGACAAGCTAGGGATTTCTTTAAATCGACAATGGAAAGTCAATAATTAATAATCCTTTATTAAATAATAATAATTTTTGTGCGTGTAGTTGTTGTGCATGTAGAGCCAAAACCAAAATAAAGATAGAAACGAGTTTATCTCCCAGACCAATAGCACTGTGTCGCCTTTTGGTGAAGAGACTTTATCAAGGTAGGTTTTTTGAGTCTGTAATGGTCTAGTGTAATTCTTAGGACGTAAGTGAAAATATTAATTCATACAATACAAAAGTATTTAATAGAGTGATAAATTATTAAAATGATTTTTTCCTAAAATGCTTTTAATGCATTATTAATTTTATCTATGGTATTTACATGAGAAATATATTTGTTTCCAAATAGTTTTTAATTATTTACATAAGTTATTATTTATTTTTATTTAACTAATTTGTTGTACGAACGAATACTTTTATATCTTCAGAATTATACTATGTTGGTACTATTTTCAGAGGAAGAAAAAATTATAGACTTAAAAGCCTACCACGATAAAACCTTTAATCCAAAAAAAAAACGTTAGTATTGGTTTATTTATTTTGCTTGTAACAATAAAGGGATGAAATGGAAATTGAATTAATTATAGTATACTTGGTAATTCCCATAAATACTTCTAGACTACGACTTCCTGTGATGAAGTCATTGTGTGGTGAAATAATATTGTAGGATTTGCAGTAAATGTTCTTGAACTTCCTACTAATACTGACAGACAGATAGTCCCTCTGACGTACATTCGGGTGCAAAGGCAGAGAGTAGGATGGAAGATCCTTTTCAGCCGCCAGACTTTATTGAGGAATTGTGGGAATGGGTGGGTGGTTGCTAGGGAGAGACAGGCGAGACGAACCAACCGGAGAGAGAGAGTTGAAAAATATCTGTGGAATATTACCCAGACAATCCACAGAAGGTTAGACAGACGTGGGGAATCGAACCGACAATCCACAGAAAAGGTTGGACCAGGTTAGACAGACATGGGGAATCGAACCGAAGCTCTCCCGAAGGCTAAGCAGTGGTCAAACTATTAGATTACGTCGTTCAGCAACGATTCGCTTTACGCTTTTAAGGTAAACTGCACTGATTAAAAAAACATTCTTCTAAAAGCCGGAACGTTTGATTTTACGAGCCACAAATAAAGTGTCTTCTGTCCTTGTTTCGGTTTCGACCATTGAAATAATACATTGAAGTTGGTAAGAAATGGAATTTACCTTGATAATGCCTACGATTAAAATTATTTTAAGAAAAGGAAGTTATTAGGCGGTGATGACGGCTGCGAAACCCTATGGCGTTCAGATGACAATCTTGATTTTTTTATTGTGATTTAGGTAATCATTATAACATTATCTTTTTTTATGTAGCAGTACTAGACAGCAGTTGAAACATTTCCAGTGAACGCTTATTGTGCGTGAGTTATTTCTTGAAATCTTAATTAAGCTGACAAACGCAGATACAGCATAATGAAATTTAAACAGATTAATTTCCTTATAAGTTTACATATATACGCGTAGGCACAAAAATATAATTACATACTTTTTTATGTCTTTTGTTATTGGTATATGATGGTCTTCGATTAATAAATGGGTTATTTACATTTTAAAATAAAATAAATTCGAGTAGATGTAAGTATACACCTGTCTGGTCTGGTCGTTTAAAGTATTTGATATACTAAGATCCCCAAAAGTTATTGGTCGTCCGAAGCTGCCTACCTACTCATATATAACACCCGTTTTTTTTTGTAACTACCTATGTTTACATATATACTTTCACGACGCGAGCGCACTTCATACCCTCAAAAAATATAAATATAAATTTCATCTCATCTATTTGGTGATAACTGAAGTCAGCTAGGAACTTCACGTAGTTTACTAATTTTTGTACTTAATAAACATGACACCAATATCATACTGGTCTGTTCACTTTTGTGCTATATTGTTGATTATAACTTTTGGTGATGATACATGTCTTGGTTTACCATTGACTAAAAATGCAATAACTTGCGCATCTATTGTAGGTAAGTATTTAAAATATCTACGAAAAAAACTAATTCACATAAATAAGCATCATTTGTAAAATAGTCCCAAACTCCCGAAGTCTACAAATATAGTAATAAAGTTGCTAAATTAGGATTAATGATCGTTCTTAAGAGAGGTAGAATTAATTCAAAAACACGTAAGATCTTTTGTATTTTTTGACATTGGTCTTATTCTTCTTATTAGTTTATTGAAACTATTTCTATATTTCATCAAATTATAACCACACAAGTTAAACGAATAGTAAAAGAAAATTCTAGTTTGAAAATTAGTGTCTGTTTTGATTTACTTTATTGTTTTATTGTAATCATTTAAACTGTTTATACGCGTTTATAGTTAGTGTTCTTAATACCAAACCAAATTATTTAATTTAATAATTTATATAAATAACATTTTAGGCTTGTATTTCAATCCCTTTTTGTTTTTTTTTTAAGCTTTAGGGGAATGAGAAGATTAGCGCAGGAAAGGAAACAGTGGAGATGCGTGCCCAACCAGTCTTAGGACTGTCGACCTTAAGATGATCATCCTTTTCATTAGCCTTATAGGAACCATCTAAAGAGGAATTCTTAGACTATATTCATCAAGGCCGAAAAGATATATCTTAACAACGAACATCAACCGTGAAAGCTCACGCCGTTTCAAAATTACAATTGGAAGAGTTTCAAACAGTNTAAATATATTTATAAACATAAAAGTAATGTATGCATCAAGTAGTATTTAATAAAAATAAAGCAATATATGTCTTCACAGATGCAGCTAGGAATTTGTGAGCAAAATTAATAGTACGGAACCGTCCTGTAGGAACCGTTTTAAGATCAAAATTTTTTCTTTAGGTTCAAAACTACCGCCAATTGGAATTGATAGGTCAGATAATCTTTCATTGACAAGAAGTAAGTCAAATAATAGATTGATTCCCTTTATGAGGACGGGCAGATCAGAGAGCAACTTGATTTCCGCATCGAGAATTGGTAGATCAAGAATTCCATTTATTTCAAGAAGAATCAGGAGATGGTTACCTATTCGCTCAATGACAAAAAGCTTAATTCCCATGATGAGAACTGGAAGATCTGATCCAAACAAAACTACAGGTACCTACTTAATTTGTTTGATATTAAGAAAGCAAAATTTTAAATTTAGCTTAAAACTTTAAGAAAGCATTCCATTCTATTCAACAGCAAATATTTATAATTGTGTATCAAGGATTGACAATAATCAGAATTCGTTCTCTTTGCTGGTAAATAAGTAAGGATGAAACATATATGAATTAGGAACACCAGTGTGCAAACCGATTGAAATAACTAATTCTGACGTTGTTCGACGGAAATTCATGGCAACAATAAAAGAAATAACAATCTGGTGTTAAAATATCTGTTTTTCTTAGTTTTGAATCATTTAAAGGGTGTAATGGTCATTTGGAAAACTAAAATAACTTGCAATATACGAAGTTTGCTTTGTTTGCTGCGGAGAAAACATTCGTTAATTGTTAATTTTCTTTTTTTAAGTCGCGCTTATTGTAATTGAAATGTATCTACTTTTAAAATTTAACTGTTTCAACTTCTGACCAGATTTTCAATATAGGCTTAATGTGTTTGGTTTCTATGGTTTTAAACATTCCCTGGCGCAATCAAAATCCAGAAAATTTAGCTGTTCTAATGAAAAAGCCGCTTTCACTATAAAAGCTGATATATTTTTATTAAATATGGAAATTATCCAAAGATTGCTTTATTTACCATTTACTATATGTGACAAAATAAATTCATTTTGTGCCATATGATTATCTAAATCATCTACAATTATTCTGTTTTTCATTCCTTTCAGTGCAAGAGCTAGGCAAGAGATTAAATATTGCTAAAAATATTGAGAACACGTTAGATATCTTCAAAAACTATTTGGAGTCAAGACATTTCTTTCTGTTTTTGTACACGTCTCCTGTCGATAACTCCTGTAAGTAGATTGATTTATTTAAAAACTATTAGTAAATTCAGAAATTATACTTGTTTTTATTAATGATTATTTACATTAATTTTAGGAGATGACCCGCAATAGACAACTGCACCAGAAGAGCCTACTGAAGTATTCTAGCAAAGTCGTATATGTTCCTGTTTTATGGAAATATTTAATTGTTTTACAAGCATTGTATCCATCCCTTTTTGTGTCAGTGTCTAACAATAAATTGGGTACCTACCTATTTAAAACTGCACAACTTTTTTGCTTCAGAAGTTATCCTTTTTTAGAAACAGATGATACATATATTGAACAACAACATTACTTAATATTTATATTACATACTTATCAGGCATTAATAAAGGTCAATTCTTTTTAATAAAAATGAACAAACCATTAGTGATAAAGAACATTTGAATTATATGCTACAAACATATTTAATATCACAGCCTTGCAGTCTATGGTTTATGTTTGATGCTAAACTTTTTTTAATGTATCCTGTTGGAATCGAGACTCCGTTTCGATCTTATTTTGACAATAATAATTTCCAGAGACCACATGACAACTGTTAGAAGAGTTAAAAAGTTCATTAAAACTACACATTTCCTGTAAGTACCGGATATATCTTTTATAAAACCTAAAAAAGAAATATGGTTAAAAAAATGCTTCACAAGAAGCTTAATTTTAGAATAAATAATTTATTAATTTCAAAATTGGGAGGCCTATCAGTCGACTGTCGCCCCACATTTGAATTTTAAATTGTTTTCACTCCCTGTAGGACAAACTGAACTTGATTCCCAATCTTAAAATTAAGTTACTTATTAATTAATGTTGTATTGATTAATTAATTTCAAAATTGGGTAGCACACTGAATTTTATTTTAATAAGTTGTCACATTTCGCCAAATCGTATTTAATAGCAAAAAAGTAGTCGTAAAACATATTCATACCTAAGAACGGACCTCCTAAAATGAAAAAAACGCCATTGGTTACCATTTGAATGCCAGAAGCTCCAGGTAATCTCTCTAGCGGCACATACGCTGGAATCACAAGATTCATATATATGGTTCTTAGTCCTTTCGCCACTCCTAAACCAACAGCAGAGACCAACAATAAGGGATATCCTCGTACTATTATAAACACTAGAAGATATGTACATACATATAATATATCAATCAAAACAAAATATTAATTAAAGACTTCTTTGCAGTAACAAATAGGATACTATCGAACTAACAACTAAAAATAAAGATTAAAGGCATGAACTGAACTAAATAAGAGAGTATAATGTAAAATTTAGCATAAAACGCTTTCCATACCAAGGTCTCATCATAGACATAGTCAAGTCTATTAGTTAAAGACCTACGAAAGTTTTATGTGAAATTGTTATTAGCGTTTTATTTCAATACAATATAACACAAAATTCTACAATTGAACTGAAAAAAATAAGAAAAAATAAATTCAATTATTTATGCTTTTTATGCTTTGTATATTAGTGCAGTGGCGTAGTGTGAATTTCTCCTACCTGGGGCGAAGCCTAAATTTGCCGCCCTTCTTATTTACTTATCTTTTACTTAAATTGGACGGGATTGCAGTGAAAAAGTGTACAAAGAATTTATATTTTTAATTTAGCCCTTGAGGAGATAAGTAGCGTTTATTATCAGCGAAAACTGAAAATATATGAGCTTATTTACAAATAGCTTTCCTTACATACTTAAATAGATACATACGAGGGTGGATTGATAAGTTTCCGGCCTAACCAAGAGATGACGCCACTAGGCCTACCTTGAGGTGACATTCTATAGNAATAAATAATTTATTAATTTCAAAATTGGGAGGCCTATCAGTCGACTGTCGCCCCACATTTGAATTTTAAATTGTTTTCACTCCCTGTAGGACAAACTGAACTTGATTCCCAATCTTAAAATTAAGTTACTTATTAATTAATGTTGTATTGATTAATTAATTTCAAAATTGGGTAGCACACTGAATTTTATTTTAATAAGTTGTCACATTTCGCCAAATCGTATTTAATAGCAAAAAAGTAGTCGTAAAACATATTCATACCTAAGAACGGACCTCCTAAAATGAAAAAAACGCCATTGGTTACCATTTGAATGCCAGAAGCTCCAGGTAATCTCTCTAGCGGCACATACGCTGGAATCACAAGATTCATATATATGGTTCTTAGTCCTTTCGCCACTCCTAAACCAACAGCAGAGACCAACAATAAGGGATATCCTCGTACTATTATAAACACTAGAAGATATGTACATACATATAATATATCAATCAAAACAAAATATTAATTAAAGACTTCTTTGCAGTAACAAATAGGATACTATCGAACTAACAACTAAAAATAAAGATTAAAGGCATGAACTGAACTAAATAAGAGAGTATAATGTAAAATTTAGCATAAAACGCTTTCCATACCAAGGTCTCATCATAGACATAGTCAAGTCTATTAGTTAAAGACCTACGAAAGTTTTATGTGAAATTGTTATTAGCGTTTTATTTCAATACAATATAACACAAAATTCTACAATTGAACTGAAAAAAATAAGAAAAAATAAATTCAATTATTTATGCTTTTTATGCTTTGTATATTAGTGCAGTGGCGTAGTGTGAATTTCTCCTACCTGGGGCGAAGCCTAAATTTGCCGCCCTTCTTATTTACTTATCTTTTACTTAAATTGGACGGGATTGCAGTGAAAAAGTGTACAAAGAATTTATATTTTTAATTTAGCCCTTGAGGAGATAAGTAGCGTTTATTATCAGCGAAAACTGAAAATATATGAGCTTATTTACAAATAGCTTTCCTTACATACTTAAATAGATACATATATACGTTGGGTACTACTTATATTTGATTCAAATCGAAGGCTTTCACGATCACTACAATGGCAAATAAAAGTACGGTCAGAGTACCCATTACAAAATAATAAATAAATATTTTTTAAGAAGTCTACGATTTTTGTTTTCGAATCCTTTACAAACACCTACCCATGATTGAGAAGTTAATAAATTTCAGCAGTTGTTCTATCTAGAGACGCTACATGGGTAAAAGTCGAGTCGCTTGTATAACAAAGAAATTTTGTAATCTTTTCTATATGATACAAGATTTGTATATCTCAACAAAATAGTTAATTTCAACTCAAATAGCCACCTTTGCCCCCCCTTAGGCTACGCCACTGTATTAATTAGTGCATCTTTGATGTTAACAAATTGTGAATGTATCGTCGCTGAGGAGATTCTAATGAGACATAGCTTTTCAAAGGATAAGACGCCATAAACATCAATTGCGTCTGGGCGAAGTTTCGAAATGGGCTTAACGTATCATAGAAGTGTGGCTTTTGACTATCTCTCCTACTAATATTTTTTAAACATTCAGGAGAGATTTAGATTCATATGAGGTCAGTTCTGATTAAACAAGTTTACGTATACTTAGAATGACCACTGAATAAGAGCGCGAATAATTAACATAACTAACAAATTTTAATTTTAATTTTTCTCAGAATATTTATTAGTATATAGTTTTCAATACTCAATTATTTATGACGGTGTGAGGCAAAGAAAACACAAAATTTGAATTGATGTATCATTATTAAGATAAACGAAAAATCATATTTTCAATCGTGAATATATTTTTTTCAATGTTGAGATTGGGATTGTTTCGGGTTCCTTTAGGATCAATTGAATGCAATGGCATTCTCCATCGTCATTTTTGGACATTTCAATATACTCTCTATAGAAAATTGCATGTATCCTTCAAGTTTGGAGGCTTCCACGGCCGGAGTCTATAAGATGAAGTTTTTCCGGGCTAGAGAGCAGTGGTCAAGTGAAAGTTGATTTCATCCAAACGTTTCGTTCGAAGCTGCGCCGAACATTTTCAATGGAGACGACGATAGTACTGTTTGTTTCAAGAAGTTGGAGATATGCCCTTTCCCTTTATTAGGATGTGCCGTAGCATAATTCCAAATTCAATCATATTTGTCTGCGTAGCTCATTCCTTCACCGATCATTGAGCGAGAGCTAGACAAAAGTGTACAGTACCATTTGCAAAATTATTTAAACTGCCTCGTTAAAATTTAAGAATATGCTTTATTTAAAAACATATTTAGCCAAAAACAATAACAAGTGAATTAACTTAACGTTCTACACACCTCTAAAACTTTTGCTTTGTTTTCTATTCTTAATTTATAAACATTTTTGTTTTAAGAAATTGTTAATTATTTTCGTTTAGTACTGTACAGTTCTAGCCGATCTCCTAAGACCGCCCATAGAGAGTTCTGCTCGTTCAAGCTTGTTCCGACTATTTCTGTCTTGCTCACGCCTAGTGTGTATTCTTTCTATCTTCGCGCAGATTTCTTCACAATTCAAACAAATTGACATGGGCTGTAGCTTTGTAGTAATCCGGCGCAGCTTCGAACGAAATGTCTAGAAGAAATCAACATTCCACGACCACGGCTCCCTAGCCCGGAAAAACTTCATCTTATATCCTTTAAGTATTTTTTAATAATAAGTACTCGCTCACTAGTTATGAAAACCATTAATGACATCATCAATAAAGTATTTGATATGTAACAAAAAGTTTTCAAAACGAAAATTAACAAAAAGTTTCATGCCTCCAGTGGTCATTTTAGTTGTAGGTACGTATATTCATTTAGCCAAAACTAACCCCATATATCTACTCTAAATTTTGGTTAAAAAATATTGTTGGCTCAGGAATCATCTGGATGATCTAAGGTTACACTTCAATCGTAATTGTTCAAATTTTTCTATATTTATACAAAACATATCGATGTTTAATATATTCTAAATTCTTGCGCATAGTTGCTTATGGCGTCTTACCCTTTGCTAAGATTAGAAAATTCTACAATTTTATTATTTTAATACCTTGTTGTATATTACGGATATTACTTACAAAATCTTGTTGCTGCCAGAAATACTAAGCTTATCATGTACATTATTCTTGGAGGTTTGTTTAAGTAGTCACCTATATAAGGAGATAAAAATCGAAAAATCAAATCAACAATTGCTAAAAGAGACATAAAAGTAGCTGCTCTGTCAGTACTTAATCCAAACTCTGTAAGTATCAAAGCTGTCAGCATCGAAAAATTGATCTCCGAAAATATTGCTATCGACATTCCCAACATTATATTAACATACACAGGATCAGTTAATAAATTCAAATCAAAAATGTCTAAAATATATTTTAGACATAAAACCAATGCATTGTCATCTTTCTCTTTTTTTTCGTTTCCTGATTCATTATCATCTTCTACTTCAACTTTTTCGGAAACTATTTCTAATTTGCCATTTCCAAGGTTATCTATGTCCGTTGTGCCTTCATCGACAGACGCAAGGGATGAATACGAATTGTACCTGCTTTGTTTTTGATCTGCAGTAGTATCTGCTAGAAAATTGTTCAAGTTACTTTTTGTTTATAATTTGAACGATTTTTTGCTACCAAAGTTCAAGGATGCTCTGCTTCGGCTTAAATTTTGCGAATCAAATCCGTAAATTGACGAAGAGTCAATATCATGGTCAATAGATAAGGAAGATTTTGTAATTGATGTCTTTCTGGGCGGTCGATGCCCCGGATGACTTGCTGTAGAAATATTAACGCTATTAATATACCAAAATTAGATAACACTATAGTAATAGTAAAACAATGTTACGTTGCGTTTTGACATGATAGGGGTTTTTTCCCTTGCGTTTTTTATTAGTTTCCAAAAATAATTTCAATATAAGGATTATCTTTAATGATGAGCAAAAGTCTTGGTGACGTAGTCTCGATCTTACGTATTAAGTCTTGGTCTTGTACATTTAATCTGATACTTACGTTTTCTTTCTTCCAAGCATAATTTTTTCTATTTACCGACACAATAATTGTCTGAGATGCGGAAACTTTCTGTCATACATGTGAGCTTGTCATAACTTTTTAAAAAATAGTGTCGTTAGTATTAAACAGCTCGGAAGTGATTAATAAAATCTAATAGAGTGGCAATTTAAGCAATACTGACATCTTTAAGAAACTGCTTTCCGAATTTAGTGGTTATGGTTTTGAAGTCCTCAAGATTAGTTGGTTCCTCGATTGGAGTTGTTTTTTTACCATTTCATCGGTAATTTGTGGCAAGCATCCAAAAGGATTATTGCTGGGCCGAACATACGATCTCAGTCCGTTTTAAGGCATTTGAACTTAAATAGAAAGGTTGGAGAAACGGTCTCAACCTAGGAACCATCTAAAGAGGAATTCTTAGACTATATTCATCAAGGCCGAAAAGATATATCTTAACAACGAACATCAACCGTGAAAGCTCACGCCGTTTCAAAATTACAATTGGAAGAGTTTCAAACAGTAACTAGGTAAATTTTTAGAAATTAATGTGTATTATAGAAAAATTTAAAATAAGTGTTTACATACTTACTTTTATATTATTCTAAATCATTTACTTAGGCTTAATTAGTTATAATATAGGTAGTTAAAATACCTCGTCTTTCACGTAACGGTTTTTCGAGCTCAGATTTTGATATTTCTTGAACATCTTCCACTTCTTCAACAGTTTTCATGTGATATCCGACAGGTTGAAGAAGTGCAGTTGCAATAAATACATGAGAAGCTACAGCTCCAAGGATCAATACAGCTCCAGTATCACCGTAGAGGTTTAATAAGTGAGTTACTAATTGAGGCATAAATATTGGTCCTAGACCAGAAATAGACAAGGCTATACCTAAAGCTTTACTTCTCCTTTTTAAAAAGTATGTATTTAATGCGAAAGAAAATGCTGAAGTTCCCATTCCGCTTCCTAAAGCTAATAAAATGCTTTCAGTAACAGGATTACGCTTCTTTCGATAAACATACAGTAAACAATTCCGTAAGTAAAGAGAAAAGTTGCAAATGTTCTGGAAAATGCTGATAATATTATTCCTGTTGATACACAACAGCTTCCAATGAACGCCACTTTTCTAAAGCCCAGCTTTTTCAGTAAAACCCCGTTTACTAAACCCATTAGCATCCCAAATGCCTGATTTGTATTTATAATGATCGAAATATCTGTGGCTGATAAGCCGAGAGTTTCCAATTTTGGCCCAAAAATCAACCCAAACAGTTGCATCATCGGAATACTCATGCTCTGAAACAATAATTTTTTCCTCTTTATTCAATTCTGAGCCGGCAATGCCTTTTATACGTATGTAATAGTATAGTCTCAAAGAAGTTTACAACATAGGGCAAAACGTCAGTTTGGTTTTGGAGTAATAATAACATTTTCACCTTGAACACTTTAAACTTTTGATTCATTGTTGAGCAAGGCAAGAATATGGATCCCGAAATAATTTTAAATTTACTTTAAAATAATTATGTAACGCACGTGGCATCGATTAATGATAATATTACGAGATAAGAAGTTGGTAATTAATTATTATGACAGTAGTGCGGTAGATAGGTGATAATTAATTACTTGCGGTCTTCTTTTATCAATTTTTTCATATCAAACGTTCGAGAAAAGAAATAATTGTGCTATTATACTTCTTAATGTGAACTCTATCAACTGGAACTGTTAATAAATTAGTTTCATGATAATTCCACCTAGTTGTTCAATTTTCGGGGTTGTCGACTTTGCCAACAATAAATGGGTTGAAATCTGAACAGATGTCTAGTACACAAATAAGTTTTGCGATTTTCAAGGTTTTTCGTTGTTCGGGTCTCAAAAATTCTCGAACTTGATTTGATTTGAAAGCGAATGTACACTTTCCGAAGCAGAAAACATTCACGATGAAAAAAGAAATAGACTGTTAAACTGATACTGTCCTGATTCGGGTCTAAAGACGGTCTTCGGTTGGAGTTGGGATCCACATAGAACATCGGAAATGGAAAGACCTCTAAAGAAGCTCGCCACTCGTTCTAGCGAAACGTTAGGAAGCAATTCCAACCGATGACGGCCTTTAAACCTGAATCAGGATAGTTTTTTACCAATTTTTCAAATAGATTGTTACCTCACAGAGTATAGAGTATTATTATTACTATAATTAGTTCAAAATGTTTTTTACTATTCCTTTCTATTATTATTATTATAATCATTTCAAAATCTCACTTTATTGCAAGACAAGAGGTTAGAGGTCGTATGTTTAAGCTAGTTAGACACATTTAGACTGGAAAAGTCCCAGAGGATTATAATCAGAACATAGTAGTAAACATACCTAAAAAGAGAGGCTCGAATAGGTGCGAGACATTTAGAACAATTAGCTTAACTTGAAGAATTTCCAGAGGGAAGATCAGTTTGGGTTTAGAAGAAATAGAGGAACGCGGGAAGTCATTACAGCTTTACAGGTAACAATAGAGAAAACGATAGAAAAAGGAAATAGTGCGCACATAGGGTTTGTATCAACAACATTAAAGACAGTAAATATTAGGATGCTTTCTTTGGAATTGATACAGCACTATTAGCATTTAGCAAGAAATAGATAGATTTAAATAAAATGGAAGAGCTGACAAAACGGTATTATATGAAAATAAATAAAGGTAAAACAAAAATACTGGTTTGCAAGGGAGGAAAAAGTAAAGAAAGAGCGAATATTAAATAAGTGACGAAAAATTAGAAGAAGTGACTGATTTTAGGTATCTAGGAAGTCAGATAAGTCAGGAGAGAAGAAGAAGTAGGGATATATAGCAGTGGATAGCGCAGGGTCGAGTCGCCTTCAATAATAAGAAGTCACTTCTATGCTCGCGAACGGTTAATTTAGAAATTCTAAAAAGGTTGTTAAAGGTGTATGTTTGGAGCGCGAGTGTACGGATGCGATACATGCACAGTGGTCGTAACGGAAAAGAGAAGGTTAGAAGCGTTCGAAATGTGATGTTATAGGCGAATGATGAGGATAGAGAAGGTTAGAAATGAAGAGGTATCAGAAAGAATAGGAGAACAGATGATTCTATGGAAGTCAATAAGAAATAGGCGAGATAGGTTGGTAGGACACCTTCTCAGGCATGAGGCCTAGTCAGAGACGTATTACAAGCAGAAACAGGCGTTAGGAGGAGTAGAGGTAGACCTAGATTAGATTACTGTTCACAAATAGTTAAAGATGTAAGATGTTCCATTTTTAGGGATATGCGAAGATTAGCTTAGGATAGGAAAGAGTGGAGGTACGTGTCCAACCAGTCTTAGGACTGTCGACCTTATGATGATCATTCTTTTCCTTAGCCTTATAAGTTATAATTTTCTGTTCTTTCTTTTTTTAAACAAGTAACCTACATGGCATCAATTAATGATAATATTACGAGATAAGAAGTTAATTAGTAGTTAATTATTATGACTATATACGGTAGACAGGTGATAATTAAATACTTGATGTCGTCTTTTATCAATTTTTTTATAACAAACGTTAGAGAAAAGAAATAATCGTCGTATTGTACTTTTTAAAATGACTCTATCAACTGTTACTAAATTAGTTTTATTATCTTTCCATATAATTTTTCAATTTTCAGGATTGTCAACTTTGCTAGCAATAAATGATTTGAAATCTAAACGGATGTCTAGTACACAAATAAGTTTTGCGATTTTTTAAGGTTTTCCGTTGTTCGGGTCCTAAGAATTCTCGAATTTGATTTTTCGGGCCTTTCCAAGCTTGCTTTGTTTACAGCGCATGAATACTTTCCGAAGCAGGAAATATTGACGATGAAAAAATAAAAAGATTGTTAAACTGAGGCTGTCCTGATTCGGGCCTAAAGGCCCTCTTAGGTTGGACTTGGGATCCACATGGAACATCGGAAATGGAAAGACCTTTGAAGCCACTCGTGCTAGCGAAAAGTTAGGAAGCAACTCTAACAGATACCCGAATCAAGGCATCTTTTACCAATTTGTCAAATAGATTGTTATTATTATAATTATTTCAAAATTTCAATTTTTTACTATTCTTTTCCTGTCTTATACGTTATAATAATAATATATTCTTTCTTTTTTTTAAACATGTTTAAATACTTCAATATTTGTTGTGTAAAAATCGTTTTAATAAAAATCCATCTATTTTAACGCTCTCGACTCTGTTTATAAATGTAAAGTTTGTTTATATTTGGACGAAAGGCTCATGAACGGCGAGGTTCGGGACGACACAAGGCATTGTGAGATTTTGTGAGAATTAAGGATTATTGGAGAATTACGTTGTGAGTAATGAATTTATATTTGATTCGTTAAATATGAGCTCATATTTGTGTGAAGGAGATTGATGTTCCTCCTTAGATTATACGAAAGGAGATTGACGGCCCCTCTTATAATTATAATTGTAACTGTTTATTAATCTATCTAGTGATTGATGTTCTACCGCAACGTGGGAAAATAATGTGATTATTAAGTACCCTGGGATTGCTGTTCCGCGTGACACCTTCAGGTGTTAAACCCTCGAAAGATTGACTTCTGGGTGGTGTCCTAGAGGCGCATATAAGCGCTTTTATTAACTTGGTAAGATAAAGAATATCTTTCTGTTTTTAGTTTTGGCCTTTAGTCGTGAAGATGAAGTTATAAATATGAAGAGGGATGATCCAGGTGTGAAGAGGGATGGCTAACTTTGGTCAAATGGTTCAGAATAAATTCTTTTTCTATTATCTATTAGTATCTCTACTACCTACTATTAAGTATCTCTTTCACCTTTAAATGAGTAATTAGTACTATTTCTGTAAGAACGGTTAATATAATAAGAACAATAACAATGAAGTAATTACTTTAGTAAATAAAGCAGTACTCTAGCTCTAACTGTATTATTGCCGCTCTGTCAAAAGATCTAAACTGCAAAATAGTCGAAAATGGAGTACTTATTACAATTTCAATTCAAATTTCCCGTCATCCACTTTTTTCAAGCTGAATTTCCCGGAATGGAGTCCAATCGATTTCTCGGAGATTCCCGATACAAGAATTATAGCTTGACAAAGATTAATAAAATCAATAAATATTACGTTTAATATAATAAATATAAAAATTGCCAAGTTATAAAATCAATATCCAAGAATGCAATTTGAATACATCTTGAATGGAATTTGATGTGCGTTCAGACCGCACCTTAAAGACAGTAAATATTAGGATGCTTTCTTTGGANGAATACTTTCCGAAGCAGGAAATATTGACGATGAAAAAATAAAAAGATTGTTAAACTGAGGCTGTCCTGATTCGGGCCTAAAGGCCCTCTTAGGTTGGACTTGGGATCCACATGGAACATCGGAAATGGAAAGACCTTTGAAGCCACTCGTGCTAGCGAAGAGTTAGGAAGCAACTCTAACAGATACCCGAATCAAGGCATCTTTTACCAATTTGTCAAATAGATTGTTATTATTATAATTATTTCAAAATTTCAATTTTTTACTATTCTTTTCCTGTCTTATACGTTATAATAATAATATATTCTTTCTTTTTTTTAAACATGTTTAAATACTTCAATATTTGTTGTGTAAAAATCGTTTTAATAAAAATCCATCTATTTTAACGCTCTCGACTCTGTTTATAAATGTAAAGTTTGTTTATATTTGGACGAAAGGCTCATGAACGGCGAGGTTCGGGACGACACAAGGCATTGTGAGATTTTGTGAGAATTAAGGATTATTGGAGAATTACGTTGTGAGTAATGAATTTATATTTGATTCGTTAAATATGAGCTCATATTTGTGTGAAGGAGATTGATGTTCCTCCTTAGATTATACGAAAGGAGATTGACGGCCCCTCTTATAATTATAATTGTAACTGTTTATTAATCTATCTAGTGATTGATGTTCTACCGCAACGTGGGAAAATAATGTGATTATTAAGTACCCTGGGATTGCTGTTCCGCGTGACACCTTCAGGTGTTAAACCCTCGAAAGATTGACTTCTGGGTGGTGTCCTAGAGGCGCATATAAGCGCTTTTATTAACTTGGTAAGATAAAGAATATCTTTCTGTTTTTAGTTTTGGCCTTTAGTCGTGAAGATGAAGTTATAAATATGAAGAGGGATGATCCAGGTGTGAAGAGGGATGGCTAACTTTGGTCAAATGGTTCAGAATAAATTCTTTTTCTATTATCTATTAGTATCTCTACTACCTACTATTAAGTATCTCTTTCACCTTTAAATGAGTAATTAGTACTATTTCTGTGAGAACGGTTAATATAATAAGAACAATAACAATGAAGTAATTACTTTAGTAAATAAAGCAGTACTCTAGCTCTAACTGTATTATTGCCGCTCTGTCAAAAGATCTAAACTGCAAAATAGTCGAAAATGGAGTACTTATTACAATTTCAATTCAAATTTCCCGTCATCCACTTTTTTCAAGCTGAATTTCCCGGAATGGAGTCCAATCGATTTCTCGGAGATTCCCGATACAAGAATTATAGCTTGACAAAGATTAATAAAATCAATAAATATTACGTTTAATATAATAAATATAAAAATTGCCAAGTTATAAAATCAATATCCAAGAATGCAATTTGAATACATCTTGAATGGAATTTGATGTGCGTTCAGACCGCAACTCATTTATCGTCAAAGGCAACTTCCGTCTGTGCCGAACTTGGTCCGTTTTTCACATTAAATTTCATTATAAATCAATCGATTCGAAGTTTAGATTACCCACATTTAGGATAACTTAAAAAAATACTCACGTAATTTATAGAAAACGCAACAACGATCATCCATCCCCAACCTCCATCCGGGGGTTCTAATTTTTTTTGCGGCATCACTCAATTAATTTATAAAATTTCCATCAAACAGTTGTTACATAGTGACACTTCATTTCATTTTACTTCTTTTATCTGACGATGAGATATAAGCGATAAGAAAGGCAAGTGTGAGATTTAATAACGTATTAATACATCGTCGTCTTGATAAAACCCTACTTTAATAAACACTTCTGAATCAGTTCGATTTCATTTATATTACTAAAGTTGAATATTTTGTTTATAAGTTTTAAGTAGTAATAGACCGTGTGAATGTATGACAGTAATCGATGACCTTATTTCATATCGGACTATTCTACAAAAAATAAAAAAAGATTAGGAATTATTGTCATTTACAATATGGGCTTGTACGTATTTGAACTTACTTAATAAGTAATACATGCAGTTGACTAGTATACAACATTGAAATTGATAAACACTACACATGTATAATTTCTAATTATGTACAGCAATCCGCAGTATTGCCTAGATTATTTGTAAAATTCAGGAGAGAACCAGGTAATCGATAATTTACTTATCTATTCTTAGGTATATAGGAATTATAAAAAGATGTATTCTGTTTAAATGTTTATTTATATTTATATGTAATGGGCAATAAATAGAAGAATGCCTACTTATAAAATAAATTATCAATGTCATTAGCAGTGACAACAATTGACCAATTTTACTCTACCGGTATCATATAAGAGGAATAGAGAAGAGCCTGGCTGCTATTAGAAATTATCTTACCACCATCTCATCATATCTTCTCAGGACATGGATCAACACTTAAAGACTTCTCGGAGATAGATATCGTCAGTGTTAGAATCCAATGACTGAGTGGTACTTGGCATTCTTGCTGTGTCATATACTTTTTTAATCCATTTTCTAATTTCCTGATGCTCAAACGGACGTTATCATTGTTTCCAAGTATAGTCTACTACTTGATTGTGATTTAATATCCCTACCTCTCACATCCTACAAATGTTTTGGAAAGGAAGGTAGTTGTCCTACATACTTTGCACAATTTTTCAACTCTCTTTGCTACCTATTCGACTTTGTTATTTTTTGCATTCTTAACCCTACTATCACTAATCCCTTATGGTTTTTGGTTAATAGTGATTGCTACCATCCATGCAAACATAAAACAGCATGAACTGCTGCTGTTCTGATTTGGGCCTAAAGACCGTCGTTGGTTGGAGTTACTTCCTAACGTTTCGCTAGCACGAGGGGCGAGCTTCTTTGGAGGTCCAGATCCAGCAGCGAAGAGAAATTTAGCGATTATATGAAACTGGTATTAGAAATTTTCGTGAAGCCCCTTCCATCAGGTCGAGCCTGATTCTTTGAGTTCCGTTAACATACCAAAAAAATATTAAATAAATATATACGATTAAACAATCAATGTATTTTTACTTCATCATACCGCAAGTATGGATGCTTATATTATAATAAATAAAGTGCAACAAAATATAACAAATATTAAGCAAGTCAAAATTAACTTAAGTACAGAGGGCGGCCGTTAGCAATTTTTTCTGATATTCTTATCACAGATGTTGATATTTGCCTTAAACGTAAAATTCTTCTATAAACTGATTTAGCGTTTTAAGAGTAGCCAACTTTTCTTGTAGTCCTCACTTTAATAATTATCATCTCAATAAGCCACATTACAAGTGTTAGAACTGTCATCAAGTTCATCAAGACAACACATTTTCTATAAGTGCCAGTTACATCCTTGATGAAACCTGTGAAATAGAATTTTGTATTCTGTATTAGGAATCGATTAAGTTTTTGATCAATAATTTATCGAAACAACCGGACGTTGAACGTGATTTCTATTTTATTTGATCTCATGAGCACGCCGACGAAACCCAAGGTGCTCCATGATATAAGCATGTGAATATACATAATATCGAGTTATGGCAATATATTGTCATCTGGTAATATTTGCTGAAGTATTTCTAACGATTTACAATAAGATCGAAATCGCGAACCACGACTGGTAGTTTCGATTCGAGTCGTCACATAGATTCAATTGGCCAAGTAGACACTTTAGTAATAACTTTGTCTGAAACATTTAAAATGCCAATAATAATTAGTGATCAGCAAAGCAAGACCAAGACCAAGACAGTCCTAGTCTTGCGTGTTAAGTCTTGGTGTTACTCATTTAATCTAATACTTATGTTTTCTTAATAATTCTTTTAAGTATAAGTTTCTTTATCGACACAATAATTGTCTTAAATGCTGAAATTTTCTGGACAAAATAGTACAAGGTACTTGAAAGAAGTAAAAATACTTTTTAGCTAGCACGAGTCTGTTTGTGTGCGATCGGGCACACGTGTGCGTGAACGGCTTATCGATTCGCCGATTAGCCGCGGGTGCCTTTCTTCATGCATACCGTATTTGTAGACGTGTGTCGTATCTGCGTTCTGATTTAATAGTGTCTTTAATAAATAATTAGTGCAAATAAATAGTTTTTGTTGTTATCAGTCTTAGAAGTAATTTTGTTACATCTCCGAATATTACAATATTAACAAAAAATTATTTCAGCCATGTGTTATCCAGACCTAGAAAGAAAGAAAACTTACTGTTTCAAATACTGAAAACCAAACGTTTTGTTCCAAAAAAAGAATATATTAAAATTACTTCAATTAGTTTAACATAATTCCACAGGAAGTAATAATTTTTTGTTTAGTCTTGCATATTTTCGATCTTGGCTGTAGTCTAGATTTTGTTCGCCCGACCGTGATCTTAGTTTTAATAGTATAAAAACGGTCTTGATTTTGATTTAGCACTTTCACAAGACTAAGACTGCAACACCAAGATCAATTTTGCCCATCACTAATAATAATTGGTTTTCATCTTTTCAAAGAAGTTTTAGAATTTCACACTCGTACCTAAAAATGGACCTCCTATTAGGAATAGTATTCCATTAACCACCATTTGGATTCCTGATGCTCCAGGCAACCTTTCCAAAGGAACGTCACTTCATTTTACTTCTTTTATCTGACGATGAGATATAAGCGATAAGAAAGGCAAGTGTGAGATTTAATAACGTATTAATACATCGTCGTCTTGATAAAACCCTACTTTAATAAACACTTCTGAATCAGTTCGATTTCATTTATATTACTAAAGTTGAATATTTTGTTTATAAGTTTTAAGTAGTAATAGACCGTGTGAATGTATGACAGTAATCGATGACCTTATTTCATATCGGACTATTCTACAAAAAATAAAAAAAGATTAGGAATTATTGTCATTTACAATATGGGCTTGTACGTATTTGAACTTACTTAATAAGTAATACATGCAGTTGACTAGTATACAACATTGAAATTGATAAACACTACACATGTATAATTTCTAATTATGTACAGCAATCCGCAGTATTGCCTAGATTATTTGTAAAATTCAGGAGAGAACCAGGTAATCGATAATTTACTTATCTATTCTTAGGTATATAGGAATTATAAAAAGATGTATTCTGTTTAAATGTTTATTTATATGTAAGGGGCAATAAATAGAAGAATGTCTGCTTATAAAACCGTTAAAGTAATTATCAATGTGACCAGTGACAACAATTGAGCAATTTTACTCTACCGGTAGATCGACGCATATCATATAAGAGGAATAGAAAAGAGCCTGGCTGCTATTAGAAATTATCTTACCACCATCTCATCATATCTTCTCAGGACATGGATCAACACTTAAAGACTTCTCGGAGATAGATATCGTCAGTGTTAGAATCCAATGACTGAGTGGTACTTGGCATTCTTGCTGTGTCATATACTTTTTTAATCTATTTTCTCATTTCCTTTGTTTCCAAGCAGAGTCTACTACTTGCTAGTGGTTTAATATCCCTACCTCTCACGTCCTACAAATGTTCGGGAAAGGAAGGTAGGTGTCCTACATACTTTACACAATTTTTCAACTATCTTTGCTACCTCCTCAACTTTGTTTTTTTTTTGCATTCTTAACTCTACTATCACTAATCCCTTATGGTTTTTGGTTAATANCTCACACCATAATTATTTAATAAATAAGTGACTAATTGTGGCATAAAAATAGGTCCTAGACCAGAAACAGACAAAGCAACTCCCAGAGCTTTGCTTCTCTTTTTTAGAAAATACGTATTTAATGCTAAGGTATATGCTGAAGTTCCCATTCCACATCCTAACGCTGCGAAAAAGAGATGCCACAAATGTTTTAATAAATCTTTTTCATAATCTGATATAACCAGTAAAAATTACTTTTATTGTAACATTTGTGTAAAACTTACAACATAGAATTCCGTAAGTGAAAATAAAGGCGATGAAACTATTTGAAAAGCCTGTAAGAATGATTCCAGTTGTCGTACAAAGAGTAGATATACCTGCAACTTTTCTGTATCCCATTTTTTTCAATAAAACTCCATTCACTAAACCCATAAGCATTCCAAACGCCTGATTTGTGTTAATTATAACTGAGATGTCAGTTGCTGACAAACCAATTGATTCTAATTTTTCTTGAAAAATGAATCCAAACAATTGCATCATTGGAAGAATCGTAGTCTAAAATATTCATTATATATTTAGGATTGGTATTGAGAAGATTGGAATGAAAGAAAATGTTTAAATCTTAGTAGCTCCAAAACTTATTGCACTATTAATTTAAATTTTGTTGCAATTATGAATAAGCAGAAATTGAATAAAGTATGAAGGTATAGTTCCTCTGTTGTAGCCACTCCATTCCGTTACATCTGATAAATGTTACACTCTTCGCAAAACTATTAGAGGAGCTTATATGTGTGGTTAGAAAAACATATTTGTAGGTGGAAGTAACGAACCCTTTGATACATTTAGTCAAATTTGATTTATAATTATAGGAACTATATGTACTAAGATGTCCTTTAGAAAGAGGATTAAGTTATAAACAGTAAGTGCAGACTTAATGTTGAAAAAAAGTAATATTGGAAAAAATTGATATCAATTGAAAAATCCTTTACAGGAATAATACACTATGCAGAATACGATCTAATACTANCATATATATATATAAGAAAGTCGTCTTAGTTACACTATTTATAATTCAAAAACGGCTGAACCGATTTGGCTGAAACTTGGTGGGGAGGTAGCCTACAACCGGAAGAAGGACATAGGATACTTTTTATCACGTTCCACGAGAAAAACGTGGTATATGTAAACGCAACTGACATGGAATGACAAAACGCAAATGACAGCAAAATGAAAAATTTATAAATCAAATCATCAGTCTCGCCGTTCATTTGTTAAAAATGGTATAACAAAACGTAACTGGCATGGAATAACAAACCCCAACTGACACCTAAACGTAATGTTGTCTATGGTTTAGTATGGTGTTTTATTTATAGTCAGATTTACCTGAAACTTGGCTTTAATGCTTTTTCATATGAAATTAGTGATATACGAGGGTGGATTGATAAGTTTCCGGCCTGACCAAGAAAAACAAGGTTTTTAAAAATTTTTTTTTTTTATTTCTCAACATAATCTCCTCCAAGGCTGATACATTTCTCATAGCGGTGTTCCAGTCTATTAATGCCATCTCTATAGACTGATTCGTCAAGCTCCTCAAAATAACCATTTACAGCTTCGATTACTTCTTCATTGTCCGCAAATCTCTTACCGCCA
>NW_020438983.1:282488-308469 GCF_000699045.2 Agrilus planipennis | reverse complement strand
TGTACTAAGATGTCCTTTAGAAAGAGGATTAAGTTATAAACAGTAAGTGCAGACTTAATGTTGAAAAAAAGTAATTTTGGAAAAAATTGATATCAATTGAAAAATCCTTTACACGAATAATACACTATGCAGAATACGATATAATACTAGATGAATGTGCTTTCTTTTTCAATATTCGATAGAAAAATCATTTATGTCTTGCTTTTTAAATTACTATTTCTGACAAATAATATATTATATACAATTGTTATTGAAATAAAAATTATCGAAGAAGTTAATGTAGGTATAAGAATACTTACAAAGTTAATAGAGTACGCAACTACTACCACCCACCCCCATCCTCCATCAGGTGGTTCATATATTTTTTGAGTCATTTAACGTGTACTATTAAAACATGCACATGTATTACAACGTAAGTGAAATGAAAATGTGCTTAAGAACGTGTGAAAAATATGTATAATAGTGTATCATCTTACAAAAGAACGATAACACTTTAAGTGGTTTTTGTTTGATAATTTTTTTATATTAAATTTTTCAAGGTAATGTAATAAAGAATACATTTTCGAAAGTGTATAACACCTGCTACTATTAAATTAAATTTAATTGACTAAAATGATTACAACATGTATAACGCAATTCACGATCGGAGCAGTTTGATAATAATGTGTTATCACATGCTGATATTGACGAAATTTTGAATAAAATTCTGTTTATTATGATGGATTTTAAACTTTACTGATTACTACTTGACTACGTTATTTAAATTCCTATTACGAGGTGTTTTTTCAGAGATCCCTAGACAAATGACGAAAGTAGTCTTAGATTGATGTAAATATTTTTTGTGTAGAGATCGTCCCGACAGGAGTCTCTTGCATACCGCCTTTAATTTGCGACTTCATCCGTATGAAACTATTTCTATTTGTTTATAACGAATGCAATTTATAACCAAACAATTGAAAAAAAGGTACCCCGACAACCTTAATCACTTTTTTCATACACATATCATATCGAAATCGATTCAACAATTTAGTCTTATTCAGCAAATTATATTTTATTACAACTAAAGTCTAATTATTAAATATTAGATAATTAAAAATAAACACATTAAAATAAATACCAAATAGAATATTTTACATCTTTTTATTTATAATTATACTAATAGGTAACAGCAAAGTAAATTAATTGAAATAATAAAGGAAAGCGGGGTGGAAAAAAGTTTTTGTCAATTTTTATCTGAAATTGGTTTACAAAGATTTAATTTAAAATTATTATCACTCAGCTTTTGTAGTTATCATTAACATGGGATATGGACAACATTTTTAAGTTTGTAGCTGGACCATTGTATGAAAAATTACTCATACCATGTTGGTTTCTTTCTTAAATTTTTAATTTTTTACCTTAACCCCCTGCGGTTCCAGCCCAACGCCCATCACCAATTAATTCCAACGGAGATGTAGGTAGATACTCTACTGACTCCTTTATTACTCCAAGTAACCCTCACCCCCTTAAGAGGTGGATCAAAACTGGAAGTATTTAATAACCTGGGACTATTATTTTTTTTTCGGTGCAAACATCACATTTTCTTTTTTTAAAGGCTTCTAATTGTTTTTCATTTTTAGATTTAAATGTTTTGGTATTAAAAATCAGTTTCAGGTCATCTGATGAGAACTTTCTTGAAGGTTAAGTAGTTTTTCCACTGTATCATCGGGCATCCGAAAGGATTACTGCCGGACCAAGTGCGTTATCGTAATCTTTCCCGTGACAATCGGACTGAAAAGGAAAAGTTGGAAAAGCAGCTCTAACCGAGGAACCACTTTAGGAGAAACTGTAATACTATGCCCATCAAGGCCAAAAAAAGTTGTCCAATAACTCTGTATCAATCGATTTTTTGAATATGTATTGCTCAATTAAAAATGTACTGATTTTAATTAAATTCATATAAGTATTACGAAAACCTGAACTACGTTGTTAATTAAAATTATCAATTACATAAATAAAGGATTACTAATAGTAATGCATATTTTGTTATATTAAACCATCTCATTAGAAATTTTGGTTATGCACCCATGGTCAGGTCGAGCCTGATCCTGTAAATTCCAATAGGATACCAAAAAGAAGTAATAAATATACTACCTTGTCATACTGTACTTTGCTTTCATGTGTATGTTTATATTACGTAAAAGAAAACACTACATATAAAAGAAAACGCTACAGAATACAACAAATTAACAAATCAAAGTATATTTCCATCAACTTATGATAATCTGACATCTACATTACCGAATTAGCAATTTTCTTCTGATTTTCTAATCGCATCTCTTGATATTTACCTCAAAAGGAAAAATCCACCGTAAAATTCTTTCAGCGTTCTAAGGATAGCCAACTTTTCTGGTATTTCTCACTTTAACAATTATCATTTCCGTAAGCCACATTACAACTGTTAGAAGTGTCATTAAGTTCATCAAGACAACACATTTTCTGTAAGTGCCCGTTACATCCTTTATAAAACCTGTGAAATAGAATATATAACTATATAATAAGATCCGATTAAGTTCCTGATCATTAATTTATGAAAACCACAAGAAGTAGGTGGTTATTTCGATCTTATTAGATCTCATCAGCAACTCTATACTGAGTCTCGATAATTCGCCTCACGTAAGCATGTTAATATCTACTGATATTTGCTGCTAACTGAAGTATTATTAATCAGATCTGTGATAATAAAGTCGAAACCGGAATTGAGGTCTGATAATTTCAACAAACTACCCACCATAAAGTTAATTGGCTCTTATTAATTTGTCTGACATTTAAAATGCTTAGCAGTATATATCAGTAGATGTCAATATATGTAATGCTGTAACTCGGCTCTAAAGTTTTACCTTGACCAGAAATTAATTTCCTCCCACTTTATTGATACCTATCTTGATAACGTAGTTTATGTCGTTAAAATGTAATAAACAGATAACATTTTACGCTTTCTATTACAAAAGTGCTTGTTTGATAACTGAGTATCACACGAAAGTCATAGTAACCCAAATTGGTTTTCATCTTTCCAAAATTGTATTAGAATTTCATATTATTACCTAAAAATGGACCTCCTGTTATGAACAATATTCCATTGGTTACCATTTGGATTCCTGATGCTCCAGGCAGTTTATCCAAAGGGACGTACGCTGGAATCACCAGATTCATGTAAATAATTCGTAACCCCTTTGCTATTCCGAGACCAACAGCAGTAATTAACAATAATGTGTATCCTCGGACACTTATAAATACTGAAAAACATCGAAATGTATTAGTTGGACATCCTGAATAATTATTCTAAACTAACATGTAATTCAATTAATTATTTACTTACAAAATCTAGTCAATGCTAAAAGCACCAAACTGACCATGTACATTATCCTTGGTGGTTTTTTGAAACAATCAGCAATGTAAGGTGACAGAAATCTAAATATCAGATCTGCAATAGCCAATACGGACATAAATGTAGCAGCTCGTTCATTATTCAAACCAAATTCTGACAACATCAAAGCAGTAAACATGGAAAAATTAAGTTCCGAAAATATCGCGATCGACATTCCCAACATTATATTAACATATATAGGATCACATAATAACGTTAAATCAAATATATCGGAGACAAATTTGAAGCATGCTATTAAAGCACTTTCTTTTTTTTCTGATTTCACGTCTTCTAAATTGTTTGTATTGGTGTCTTCTCCGAACAATTGTAGATTCTCATTACTTTGTTCTTCATCATTTTCCTCATGTACAGATTCCAGCGATATATAAGAGTCGTATATACTTTGTTTTCGAGCAAGAGGTGATTCTGAGAATATGAATTAAAAATTAAAGAAAAGATTTGTTTATAGATTGAAATGTTTGTTGTATACCTGCGGATAACGAGACTCTGCTTAAGTTTAAATTTTGTGACTCAAATCCATATATTGATGAAGAATCGATATCATGATCAATAGAAAGGCTAGATTTTGTCATTGATAGTTTTCTTGGAAGTCGATCACTTTGACTTACTGAAAAATTAAATTACTGTATAGTTAACAAAAAAGATTCTTTATTTATTATTCGTCATAACACCTTTCCTTCCAATCTGTATCATTGGTTTTTCTTGAACATCTTCTAAAACTTCGACAACTTTCAAATGTCTCTTAATAGGTTGAAGAAGGGCAGCTCCTATAAAGGCATGAGATGCTAGAGCTCCCAGGATTGCCGCAGCTCCTCTTTCACCATAATGATTTAATAAATAAGTGACTAACTGTGGCATAAATATTGGACCTAGAGCCGAAACGGACAAAGCAATTCCCACTGCATTGGTTCTTCTTTTTAGAAAATACGTATTTAATGCCAATGTATAAGCTGAAATTCCCATTCCACATCCTAACGCTGCAAAAGGATATTACACACTTTAAGTAAAGCAATCGGATATTACAACGAATAATTATAAGTGTTATTATAGACATATCCGTAACACTTACAATAAAGCATTCCGTAAGTGAAAAGAAAGGCAATGAAGCTATTTGAAAATCCTGTAAATATGATTCCGGTTGTTGTACAAAAAGTAGATATAATCGCAACTTTTCTGTAACCCATTTTTTTTAATAAAACTCCATTCACCAAACCCATAAGCATTCCAAAGGCCTGATTTGTGTTGATTATGATTGAGATGTCGGTTGCTGAGAGACCAATGAATTCTAATTTTTTTCGGTAAAGTAATCCAAACAATTGCATCAGTGGAAGAGTTGTAGTCTAAGATATGCATTCAGTAAGAAAATGATTAATCTCCGCGTCTTATTAGTTTAAAATTTATTAGAATTTAGTTTATTGTTCGGAAAATTATAAGAAGTTCCTAATACAGTACAAGTCAGCTATTGAGATTTATCCGACTGGGTAGGCAGAAACGTTTGTGGAAGAAAACAGGTTACGAATACATTATTATAATGACTTGATTAAACTAACGATAATTAAAAAATTAGGAATATTTCGTGATCATGTAGATATTTTTGTTGTAGGCTAAATATTTAGCACATCAATACCAATCCTGACAACTGTACAAGGTGTAGCGCATCGACGACAGGGAATGACTTTAACAAAATATTGCGCGCTTTAAATCCACAAATAGATAGTAAGTTACAATAAAGTATTAAGTTACCTAATCAGAATGTTTTGATTTATAAAGATATTAATTACGAGAGGCCAAACAGAATTATAAGATAATAAAAGAACACAGTTTTAATAAATAAATGAAGAACCAAAAAGATATAATTCTTCAACTAATTTGTTTTTATTAGGTACTTATAATGATAATGTTTAATTAAATTAAAACATAATACACATTACTTTTTGTGCTATATATAGCACACCTATCTTTCAATATTCCACATAAAAACCAACAGTATGCCAATATTATTTATTATTATGTTAATTACTAAGTAAATGTTATAATTCTTCTGTTAAAAACTTCTACTCATTATTTACATTTAATAATATGTGATATTTCATTTTCAATATACATATTTACTAATGATATCATGATAATTACCCAATTTTTAAATAAACACATTACAAAACTTATGGTGTAAAAATGATTTGGTTATAGCTTGTTCTTTAAATTAAAATTTCCAGCAAAAACATCTTATTTACAATTTTTTTTAATCTCATAATCACTAAAGAAGTTATGTACTTACAAAGTTAATAGAATACGCGATAACTACCATCCAACCCCATCCTCCATCAGGTGGTTCATACTTTTTTTGGGTCATTGTAACATGTACGGTCTAAATACGTACCGTAACTACAACGTAAGAGAAATAACAACGTGTTTTGAAATGTGGGAAATATGTATAATAGTATATCAGATCACAAAAAAATTATAGATAATGCTGTATCACCTTGATAGCATTTGAAGTGATCCGTTTAATAAATTATTTTTTATTAAAAGTGGTTTAATAATAAAATAGTTTTTGGGAATGGATATTATTCATTTTTAAATTAATTTCGTTCAAGTTGACATTAAAATGATTAATATTGATTTAGACGAAAATTTAGAGTAAGTTTGTAGTAGTGTATAATTTTTGAAGTGAAACTTCTANTTAACGGAAGCTTTAGTAGCTTAATAAATAGAAACTACAAAAACTGCATGTATTACAAGTAAATAGTTGCCAAAATAAACAAAAGTAGCCAAGTAGAACTAGCTATCCTTTTATTGAAGTGAAACTTCTATATAGACGAAGGGTATTACGATTTTTTCTGTCACGAAAAAGGGTTCCGGCCGCGTAGAGGGGGTAGACGGTATATCGCGTGGGGTGAGAGGGCAACGGGTGTATTACACGGATATAATGCGCAGCCGCGCGGAGAGCGGGGAGTCCGCTAGAGTCTCGGCGGCGTGTGCTGTGCTCAGCTGTTGTTTTCTTACCTCTGCTCTGCACGTGGCTGGGCATCATTGCCTCTATTTGCGGTCTGTGTAGAACCCAAATCATAATTTGCAGTAAACCTGTGAAAACGAAATGTGTGCTGGGACAGGGCTTCATTCCCCCTATTTTGCATAAAGACCAATTTTTACTTCAAGTTTTACGGGCAGGTTTTCAAATTGGACAAGTACATTAACAATCTGCCCGTAAAACTTGAAATAAAAGTTTTGTTGCGATTTGTTTTACCACTTGTCCGTTGAAGTTTCACTTCTACTATGAGTCCCAGCACACATTTCCGTTTTTATAGGTAGGGTTATTCTTCAGTTTTGGCCGTCAAACACCAATATTTGATGCAATTTTTTTATTTTATATATGTAATAAAATAAGCTTAACCGTTTAGTAAGCGCAGTAATCACAAGTTGTATTATAAATGCAAATGTGAATTTGTTTATTGTTTTAACGCCTTAACTGCTCAATCGGTTACATGATCACCGACACATTGCCAGGGGTACAGAAAATGACATAGGATACTTTTCATCCAGAAAAAATGCTGTTCCCGAGGGATAAAAAAATTAGTTCAATGTGGTTGATTTCACGCCTTAACTGCTCGATCGGTCATCGTGAAATTTTGAGGACACATTGTCAGGAGTAAAGTGGAGGACATAGGGTACCTTTTATCCAGAAATAATATTGTTCCCAAGGGATAGGAAAGAATTAGTTTTGTGTGGTCGATTTCACGCCTTATCTACTTGATCGATCATCATGAAAATTTTCAGACACATTGTCAGGAGCACAGAAAAAGACATAGGGTAACTTTTATTGTGAGACATAAAAAGTAGTTTTATGATTTTTAATACGTATTGTAGCGACTACGAGCGTGATTGTGTGCGATCGGGCATACGCGTGTGAGCGGTTTATCGATTCGCCAACTAGCCGTGGGCGCTTTTCTTCATGTGCGCCGTATGTGTAAACGTGTGTGTCGTACCTGCGTTCCGGGAAAGCAATTAAACCGTTCAAAGAAAACGAGACTTCTATGGACGGCTGGAGAATGTTCCCGGAAGGAGGCAAGGGAGCATAAGGAAGAGACGATCGCCGGAGTAGAGGAGAAATAAATAGACCGTTGCAGAAGTGAATCAAGAGATAAATTGACAGTGATAGAAGTGAAATAAATAGAACAGTGAATAGTAACAGTAGTGTAAATAAATAGAATATTTACCGAAGTTTAGTAATAATTTAATAGTGTTTTTAAGTTTAATAGTAATTAGTGTAAATAAATAGTTTTTGTCGTGAGTCTTAAAATTTAATTTGTTAAACCCACGAACATTATAGTATGTAGAACATCAACGTGAGCAAGAAACAACATAAANTAAAGGAAGAGACGATCGCCGAGAAAGAGTAGAAATAAATTGACCATTGCAGAAATGAATCAAGAGATAAATTGACAGCGATAGAAGTGAAATAAATAGAACAGTGAATAGTAACAGTAGTGTAAATAAATAGAATAATTACCGAAGTTTAGTAATAATTTAATAGTGTTTTTACGTTTAATAGTAATTAGTGTAAATAAATAGTTTTTGTCGTTGTGAGTCTTAAAATTTAATTTGTTAAACCCACGAACATTACAGTATGTAGAACATCAACGTGAGCAAGAAACAACAGAAACTATTGTATCCTTATACGGATTACTTATACATATTCTTATCATAATGAATATGATAGTCGAGTTTTTATTTCTACTGTGATCATTTTATTAATGGTTTAAACAAGAGACCAACGTTTTTGTCATATTTTATTTATCAATGAATTTTACATATGACAGATATGTGAAAAACAACTCAAATAGATAACAATTTTATCATTTTAACCAAACCCTAATAGTAAACTAAGTATTTTGGTATAAGAAACAATAAACACGTATGGAATAGAATGTGAAACCTAACGATGAGCAGAATTTCAACACAAATTACTATTAAATACGTACACATACGTTTTTAATTGCTAATACCACAATAATTACTTATTACCCACCATCGAGAATATTCTTAAACTAATAATAATTTTTTAATTTAAACGAAAATATCTTTAAAAGGTTTATTAACAAAATTGTATTGTAATAATGAATTAAAAATACATTATAGAAATTATATTTATTTTATTATCTCAATTATCACAGATGTTGCAGAAGCGCGTATCTATTATTGTACATATAATTTCTGTGTCTTATTTGCATCAAATTCTGTTTTCCTATTTCGAAACAAATGAACAACTTTATGTTTGATCCACTGTCTTCTTTTTGTTTTTAACAATCATCATTTCTATGGCCCACATAAAAACACCGAGAAGCATTAGACAGTTCATCAAAATAACACATCCTCTGTACGAACCAGTAACGTCCTTTACAAATCCTGTAAATCATTTAGTTTACTGTAAGAAAAGTATTACTGTTTTGATAACTAACAGATACCTAAAATGGGACCGCCAACTAGAAACATTATTCCATTTAAAAACAGTTGAATTCCTGATGCGCCAGGTAATTTTTCGAGAGGAACATACGATGGAATTACAAGATTCATGTAGATTGTTCTTAATCCTCTAAATATTCCCATACAAACAGCAGATACAAGCAAAAGTGTAAATCCCTGCACCCATACGAATACTAAAGTTTAAGAAAAATCGTTAAATTTAACACTTAACAATTGCGTTAAAGAGGTACCTACAAAATCTGCTTATGGATAAGAAGATTAGACAAATCATATACAATATTCTAGGAGAATCGCTTAAACAGCATCCAACGTAGGGCGCAGCGAATCTAAAAATCAGCTCTGCAGATGACTGAACAGACATAAACGTGGCTATCTGATTTTTCTCTAGTCCGAAGTCAGTTAACATCAAAGCAGTTAATATGGCAAAATTTAAATCCACAAACATTGCCAACGAAATTCCTATTATGATGTTAATAAAAATCGGATCAACGATTAATGATAATTCGAATAGCTTGGAAGCGCTTTTAAAAAATTCGAAAATTTTCTTTCGGTTTATTAGGTGGTTTTCCTTCGCATTCAAATCATCTTCAATTCCCAATTTAATTATATTATTATCAACTGAGACAGGTTTATCCGGGGTGTCTTCAGAAAAAGATATTAATGAAGTGTACATTTTGTTCGAAAATCTTCTTTTCGTTGGTCTTCTTTCTACGAGGGAGAGCACAGCAAATTTAGTGCAATTGTTTATGGAAACAGCAGTCTCAATACTCATAGCAGCAATAGTGTATAATTTGTGATCTGATAGTTGGTGTTGGTACTTCAGTCAAATTCTTATTTCACACGTCCAAACACAGACTGTGTGAACATTTCAGTCTAGCCTGAAGAGGTTGGCGTTAAAACCGACGAAACGTTGCAAATAAGAATTTGACTGAAGTACCAACACCAATTATCAGCTCTCAACTGATCGTGTGCTTATGCACTAAAGCAACATTATGTACTATATTTTATAGCTTATTTTGAACCCTAGTACCAATCCTTATTTTGTTATGCTTATTTAAAGCTTAATTTCTAGCAGTCAGTCCTTTTTATGCTTACCGGTATATAAAGATAAAGTACTTCTGTTTATAATATCCAAATCATCTGTACTACCGAAATCATAAAACGATGGTTTTATATCTGTGACATCAGATGACTTTGTTATAATTTCCTTGTGGTATGCTGCAAATAAATTCCAAAGTAAATGTAAAAAATTCACCCATTATAATTATATACACATGTAAAAGAGAAGGTGAAAAGATTATTTAATGGGTTTCTTTTTTATGTATAAAAAGGAATCTAATTTTGTTGGTTGTTGTATAATGATTTTTATATTTCAAGACCAGCAATAGTTTACTGGCAAAATTAGAGTCTTGAAATGTAAAAAGGGTTTCCTTTTTGTTAATGGTATAATTTTACCGTTTACAGTATCATCTTCTGGGTCCATTTTTTCATGTTTTTCAATTGGCTGTAAAAGTAACGCTGCCACGAATGTATGACTAAGAATTGCTGCCAGAATCAATGCAGTCCCTTTTAAACCATAACTGTATAATAAGTAGGGTACAAGTTGTGGAAGTAATATTGGCCCTAACGAGGAAATGGTAAATGATAAGGCCAAAGCTTTACTACGTTGCTTTAAAAAGAAAGTATTAAGTGCCACAAAATAGGCCGATTTAGCCATTCCAGTTCCAGTAGCTACAAAATTTAAAAATCATTATTATGTAGTACCTTAACGAAAATTAATTCTAAAAATAATTACGTACAATAAATTAATCCATAAGTAATAAGGAACGTTGTGAAGCTGTTTGCAAAGGCAGTTGTGAAAAATCCTATAAATATAAAGAAAGCAGATGCGAAAGCAACTTTCCTATAGCCTAGCTTTTTAAGTAAGGCTCCGTTAATAAAACCCAGAAGTAGGCCAAACGCCTGACTTGTGTTGGTGATGACGGATATATTAATGGCAGATAAACCAATGTCGTGTAATTTATCACCAAAAACAAATCCAAATATTTGCATCATGGGTATTGTCAAGAGCTAAAACAAACACTTATTTATAGAAACCGTTTTGATTAAACATTATATTATTATAATTATACATCGCGCTCGAGGAAATGCAAATGTAAAGCAAAAACAGAAAAATGAGGGCTACCTCATACACCCTGTTTATAATGAGGCATGGGCAGAGAATTGATGCTGTGTGCGCCTGAAAATGTTTTCAATCTACCCTTGGTCTTAGAAGCACTGTAATTCAAACCCTTTCATGAACAAGTGGTAAACGAATTACTTTATAAAAGTACTTTCAAACTCATTCAAAGTGTTTGAATTACTCTCGAAGTGCTTAAGAATTTTAATCTAATTGCTAATTAAAGTCTTTGGATTTAAAAAGTAATTGGTGGTTCAAGAACCAATGAATATTAAGAGAGGGCTTTGGATTCTTTTGGTGAATGCTTTGTCCAACTTTTAATATAATCTGTCTCAGGTTTTAATGTTCTCGGAATCATGATTTATACAGATAATATTAACTAATGCTGTAAAGAGAAAGAAAAGTTCATGCAACTTTTACCTACTTCTAAATAAACTTTTTAGGCATAGTTAATCTAAAGAAAAAAAATCCTCTCAAAGCAAATAGGAAAAAACCTATTTTTCTAACTATTAAAAGACACTACATATTTATGGATCTCTGTTTCGAATACTTATATCTTGTAGTTATCATTTGTAGTTGCATGACTATTTTAATGAAAACCACTACTTATTAGTTATGAAATTTTAAGATTTTCTTACAAAAACTTTTTTATTTATATTTAATACTAAAATGTCTGCATTTTCTGCAACATTGCTTCTTTTATTTTTCATATTTTAAAAATCTATAAAAGGCCGTATATTTAATTACTCGTTAAGTTGTAGACGACTTGGAAAATCAAATTAATTGCAAAGAGAGTTCGTAATTTTGTAATGCATCACACAAATTGGAAAGTTACCTAGAACTTTCTACTTAGCCTGATACCTTGTTGTAGAGTTAATATTGGAAATAATCTATAGGTTCGTAACCTCTGCGAATTCGACAGATACCCATGAGAAATGGTTGAAAAAACCCTACAAAGCGAGAACGTCAACTCTTATTAAGCATAGCCAATCCCAGGGGTCGGCAAACCGCGGTTTGCAAGCTATATGTGGCTCATTCAAGAGACAATTGCGGCTCCTCAAGTTCCCTTAAAAAAATTAAAAGCTAAAGCGGAACGGACTGACACGCAGCGCATGCGCATACTTAAAAGAAGAGACTTGCACTTTCTGATTGACGTTACAATGCATCTCAACGTACTAAATCCAAACCTCAAGGAAAAGGAAACACTGCATTTTCATTACTGGAAGAAGTAGTTGATTTTGAAAAGAAATTACTTTCCTTTGGGGGAAGATATGGAGACGTCCATCTGTCTACTTTGACTTTCTTTGCGAAACCTCTCAGAACAAACAGCAAATAACTAACTGTTACTCCGTTTAATATCAATGGTGGTTCATTTAAAATCCAATTACTAGATTTAAAAAGCAAACATTTATAGAGTTTGAAATTTACGAGTCTAAGTAGTAATCTAGAAGAGCTAGGAAGGCAGAAATGTCTTTTGATATCGCAACATAAGTGGACAGCTCTAAATGGGATACCTAAGGCTTAGGCACTAATTTTCCAAACTGGATGGAATAGCTTTACGGAATGCTATGACCAAATAAGAAAACGGCTTTTGGTGTGCTGACGAACCTTTGGGTTAATATATTCGCACGAACAAGTTTTCTCTTCTATGAATTTAAAAAAGAACAAGGTAAGAAGCCAAATAACTAATCAAAATTTAGAGTCGTCTTAAACTAAAAAATATTAGTTATGTGCCGCACTTACCAAAACTTTCTAGAGAAATGCAAGGTCACTGTTATAACATATAATTTCAGCAGGCCCCTCTTTTCTATTGGGGCCCAACGATCAACGGCAAGTTCCTGCCAGATTCATCCGCCAACCGAAAGCCGATAATTATTTTAAGAAAATTAATCAGTAATTGCTGATTAGAATATTTACTTTCATAATCGCTTTTGCATACTATAAACGCGAGCATACCTAAATGTAGGTGATTCTTCAAATATTTATATATTCTCAAATTTTATTACTTCGAATCGCTCTCCAAAGAGAAAAATTCAAAATCTGAGTGCAAGGACTTGCCTCAAAGAATAAGACTTAGAGGTTCGCGCCAGACATTTTTTGATGACTGCACCGATAGTCCAACTGAGTTGGGAAGAGATATTAAAGTAGAAATAACTTACTTCCCAAAGTGATACCCCAAGCGTGCATCTAAAACAGCAATTGAGTTTGCACAAGGACATTGGTTATTGTTGACAGTGTTTTTCGCTTGAAAACTCCAAATCCCGAGACAAAGTTGCAAAGATTTTGCTGCTAGGAAGATGTTACCGAGAAAGAGTTAGAAATAGAATGTCTATATTTAGCAAACTAACAGTATTCCAGAAGTTTTGATAAGAAAAACCGAGTTGGAGACACATTTCCAAATGTAGAAATTGCATTGAGAATCTTTTTAAACATGATCGTAACTAACTGTAGTGGCGAACTCTCCTTCTTTAAACGGAAAAGAATAAAAAATAAGTTAAGACGAACAGTGCTTCAAGAAAAATTGATCGGTCCATAGAATGGGATATGCTCAAAGACAAAGAGTTTGAACAACTGGCTGACGATTTTGCATATATGAAAACTAGAAGGGTGCCTTTTCAAAAAACACAATTTTGCACCAACCTGAGAACGATAGAGATACTTTTCCGAGTCATATTACAATTATTTATTCATTTATTGTGAATGTAAAGAAACAAATAATTGTTGATAAACCAAAATAGTTCTCTCTCAAAGCTGTAGGGGCCCCGTTAAGCTTATGTGCCCAGAGCCTCCAATAACTTAAAGACGGCCTGAATTTCAGTGTTGTTTAGCATAATAATAAGTACAATAAATAATAATGAATAAAGTCGTACGACTTCTTTATCAAATTTGAAAGAAAATGTAAAATGCTAATTAAAAGAAATCGTGACTGAATTTCATAAAACAATATTTTTATTGCGAAAGACTTCCAGCTTAAACGTTTGCCAACCCCTGCTTAGTCTACCCGAGTTATCTTAATATAACACAAACCAACATAGCCCAGATTAAACAGAGTAGGTTTGGTTATGATAGATAAAAGTTACCCCTCTACCCCGGGGGTGCCCCACTGCCTTTCATCATTCAAACAATTTCCCGTTTATTAATTAGCCTAAAGATACATCGGCTCATTACAACAATCCTAAAAATATCAGGTTGATAAGAAACTGTTAGGTAACGTTCCAATTTGCCTAGCCCATTGAAAAATAACGGCTTTCTTTGCAATAAATCGAATTTTCCAATTTACTTATGACATTAATAAAGCGAAATATAAACATAAATCTTACGTTATTTATTGACATTGCCAAAACAATGACCCATCCCCAACCGCCGTCTGGAGGCATATTCTATTTCAAAAAAAAAGTGTCGTTCGGTATCATCACTAGTCGAAAGCACTCCAACTAACCATCTGATCGTACAACTTTTTGTTCTATTGTTAATAATAAATCTGCGTCGATCCTATGAGAGTATTTCGTGATGATATAACTGATACGTGCGACAATCATTATGTCTTATCAATATGAACTTGTATTTAGAGCAATTAATGCTAAAAGGTTTGCAAAAAACTGTGTAGCAACGATATTACGTACTATATGTGGAATATGTTGAAATAAGTACTTATAATATGTATATTATACCTATATCTCATTAGTTAATATACGTCACATATATATGCACATATATGTATCAAGTTGTCGATCCACATTACAGTAAATTATCAATAAGTTACTAATTATTTATTATCAGTATTGGATACGCTATTGTGTCAATTTAATTAAAAGTTACAATCAGTTAAAATTCCACTCGTATCNGATAAGAAACTGTTAGGTAACGTTCCAATTTGCCTAGCCCATTGAAAAATAACGGCTTTCTTTGCAATAAATCGAATTTTCCAATTTACTTATGACATTAATAAAGCGAAATATAAACATAAATCTTACGTTATTTATTGACATTGCCAAAACAATGACCCATCCCCAACCGCCGTCTGGAGGCATATTCTATTTCAAAAAAAAAGTGTCGTTCGGTATCATCACTAGTCGAAAGCACTCCAACTAACCATCTGATCGTACAACTTTTTGTTCTATTGTTAATAATAAATCTGCGTCGATCCTATGAGAGTATTTCGTGATGATATAACTGATACGTGCGACAATCATTATGTCTTATCAATATGAACTTGTATTTAGAGCAATTAATGCTAAAAGGTTTGCAAAAAACTGTGTAGCAACGATATTACGTACTATATGTGGAATATGTTGAAATAAGTACTTATAATATGTATATTATACCTATATGTCATTAGTTAATATACGTCACATATATATGCACATATATGTATCAAGTTGTCGATCCACATTACAGTAAATTATCAATAAGTTACTAATTATTTATTATCAGTATTGGATACGCTATTGTGTCAATTTAATTAAAAGTTACAATCAGTTAAAATTCCACTCGTATCAGGATTTTTCCACTTTGCATTGAGTACGTAGGTATGTACTAGTGCTGGATTTGTTAACAGGCCGAAGGAATCGAGGACTAGGGGTGGCAGGGGTCTGGAAGAGGTAGATTTTAGTTAAAGATAAAGCTTAGTTTTTCGTAAAAGATTGTTTGGTTTAAGAATGTATGAATTATTATTGTCACATTTTCACTAAAAATACTGCAGAGAAATCCGCATCAGCATTACTACCAATACTCAGTCTCTACTATACTACTATATTTTTGAGGGATCAATTTTTGTGCTACTTGCTTGAAGCTCTTTATATCGCGCTTTTCACTTTGGTCACAAATGATTTTGAAGAAAGCTTTCCTTGTTTAAAAGAAGTGAAAAATTATCATATAAGTTATTATATCATGAAAAATTTAACTCCTTGGTTCTTCTACCGATAGAGGCAGAGATAAGAACACCATAAACTATGAGGATATAAATTATTTCGCCAATAAAAAGCTACGTAAAAAGTGTAGTTCTTGTCTCATTTTACACTCTTACCTTATGACTATGTCATTATTTTATTTCACTTTTCAATACCCAATACCTAGCATACCCATTTAAATACGTAAAAATTTGTAGGTAAATAGATGAAATAGACTGAGTGGTTATGTTAGATAGGAAGAAGGTAGGGTGGCACAAATGAAGTGACTTTTGCAAAAGAAAGATAAAAATCCAGAACTGCTATGTATCTAATTTTCTCGAATTCGGACAGAACGAATGACTAAGATGGTAAAATGTATACATATGTATATATTCTTCTCTATAATTACACGTTCAGAATTTTTCTGGATTTGAACATATAAAAATGAACGGTTTCCAACAACAACGGTACATATTTAATAATTCATTGTAAATAAAGTTTGTTCCCAGTATTGTTTATATCGGAATTTTAATCACTTCGGAAATAAACCATTTTGAGAAAATTGTACTCATGAAGTCACGGCAATCTTTTATGACATTAATTGTTTTGTGATTTGTTGGGTTTAAGTAATTTTATCAATAATAATTCGAATAAATATGACAGAAGGTGTTTTCGGCTATAGACCCATGCCGCCTAGGATAATCTATCCGTTTTCTTTGCACATTACAGGATAATTAACAAATCCTAATTATTTTAAAAACCGTCAACCGTAGACTGTAATACGCCTTAATAAAATCGCTTCCCATTTGAAAAAAATTAGTATTGATGTTTAAAATATTTATAATCTGAACATTACTAGTGTAATAATTTAATGGGATTTGAAAGAATGTTTTAGATGGAAAGCCAAGTGCGTTTCATGCTCTTTTCAACAGCGACAGCCGCATCTTTTTATCGAGGATAGTTGCCAAGATATTAAAATTTTTGTAAGGTATTACAAACGTCAAATTTTCTAGAAATTACTAAAAACTTCTTCAAACACACAAACATACCGGGATATGGTTTAAGAAATTGGTTTAATGGTATTATTTGTACACTCTGAATTTAAATTTTACACTCTACGAACTCGACTACGTGGCCGAGTAGAGGGAGGACATCCGTTGCATGATTTCGTTACATAGTAACTCGCATGAAACAAACTTACCCTACCGTGCGTAAAGAAGTTTCTCTTCAATAATTCCAAAAAGATGCTTAACAAACTGGACATTAAAATCGATGCTGAATTCAAAAATGTAATAATATATAATAAGGCAGATGATGAATACTTCCGGTATATCCGGAAGTCCGCTATCTCTGAAATTATTTTCCGCAGATAGGTCATTTGACCAGGAACATTTTTTATTGGAAACATTTTTTTCCAATTTTAACGGCAGTATATGATTATGAGTTTGTTTATTGAACTAACTCATAAAGAGAACAAGAAACAACCCGCGAGCAAATTAAGAACCAATCCCAAACACAACAGAGCGTTGTAGTATCATCTTCTGTGACCGATAAAGTGCTTATTTCAATTCAGGATACAATAACTTATTCAGTGGACCTAATACATACTTTACGTTGAATGTCTAGGTATAATCTTATTTGGATATCCTTTTAATCGTGACACCAATTCAATGCAGATCGGTAAAATAAAAATAAATTTTATTAAAATGGCTGTATTTATCTAAATTATTATTAAAAAAAAATAATACTAACTTACCTCATGTAGCATGTGTTGAAACTCCTTTAAACATGAAGGTCAAGGATACTAACTGCTATTTCACTGCAACGTATAGTAAAACAATTACGATTAATAAAACAAATTTTGAAACANGTTTCGAAAGCCTATTCTATACGCTAATTGTAAGCTGAAATAAAATTGGGGAAAATGGAGTTACATTATTACATCGAGATATAAATAATATGAAAAAATTACGTACAGCAAGCTTTGATCCATTACTTTTTTGTGTAAAATTCGAGTAGGACTTGTTGACTTGTTCTCGCCCTGCGTGTGACTTTACTATTGGGTTTACCATTAAGGCAATTAAATAACGCTAATTGTATAGTTTAATTTTTCACTGCAGATTTAAGATATTATCAAGAATTAAAACAAAATATAATAAAAAACGTAAGAAATTTCATACATGCATTAGATAGTGCAAATAACTGCACTCGTATTTGCGAGATTTATAAACATTAAGAAACGGAAATGCCTTACAAAAATAAATCAATTAAATAAAGTTGAAGTTATATCCCTATACAAAAAAAAGTGCACCGTCCCCCCAAATGGCGAATTAAGCTCGTCAGAGGCCCAAAGCGGCAAAAAGAAAATGATGTATTTTTAGTGTACACTTTGTAAAAAATTAAAAATTATGATAGTAAACTTTATTTATAGTACATCTCCTATTAGAACAATTGTGTTCAGCTGACAACTGATTCAATCATGAGAACCACCCATCCGTATCAATAGTTTTCATTTTGCATACATACGAAGCCTCCAATTCCAATGTCTAAACTGCCTCTAGTACTTTTCTACAAAGGACCCAAGGACCAGAGGCCTGAGAAGCGCTCTACCCTCGGCCCCCCTCTTTTTAATCCCCACTTCTGTCCCAAAAATACTAGATATATGCATCTAAACTTAGATAAATCCGACCTTTTCTGATAGTTTATTTGTAAAACAGAATTATCCCCTTATTTAAATTCGAATTTTCAAAAAAACATACAATTTGTTGTCAATACAGTTAGTTTTATAACCAAATAAAAGGGAAAGTGATCAATCTCAAAACACAAAATGTGAAAATAATATATATACATATTTTAAACTTAATGTTAGTACATGGTACCCATTAAATTCATAATTAATTTTAAGTTTGTTCATTTTCTGTTGTTTTCGCTTTGGAAGACTTTATTCGTCTGTACGTCATTTCTCCAGTCCACATAAGTATTGTAATGAATGTAAATAAATTCATTAACATCACACAATTTCGGTAAGTTCCTGATACATCTCTAATGAAACCTGTAACAATCATTTTATGTAGACAGAAAAAGGCTGTTAGTTCAAAGCAGCGCAAAAACATTATATTCTAAACTGTTTTTCTTTAATTTAGTGCTATATGTACGTATTAAAAGTTGATACGAAGAATTTACATATGTGCGCTTACCAATTAAAGGTCCTCCGAATATAAAAACGAATCCGTTTGTTACCATTTGTATTCCGGAAGCGGAAGCCAATCTTTCTAGAGGAACATGACTAGGAATAACAAGAGTCATATATACTGTCCTAACACCCTTTGCTATTCCCAAGAACGCTGCTACCACTAACAGCCCTTTGTAGTCCAGCACGATAATAAAAGCTGAAAACTTTTAGTCAGATACTTTATTAAGCTTGTGAAAGATGGAAAATTTTGTTAACTACCTACTGAGAAACCGAGATGTCATAGTATTCATAAAGATAAATAAAACGTAATTCCTTTTTACATATTTTTTTTATCAATCTCTTCTTGAGGACTATTGATTTAAATATGGTTCGTGAAGGAATAATTTTTTTACTACATGACACTCGTATATGTCGAAATCAATCTATAAAATTCAGTATTGCCAAACGCGGTTAAACAACAAAAAAATCAGCGCTTTCTTCGTTAAAGACTACTTAACGTTCAGCCGGATTGTCAAATATAGCAAAAACTAGTTGATGAAGTATCTAAAAATAGACGCTGTAACGCCATCTAGTAGGTATTTTTTTTTACTGAAGTATTTCAAATTTCTCAAGTGTGTGTTGACTACACTTAAGTGCTATCCAGTTGAATATTAAAACTAATTAGAATTTGAAATACTTCATCAAAAGCAAATACCCACTAAATGGCGAAACACTGCCTGTATTTGGATACTACATCAACTCACATTTTAGAAGCTTCTTCTGTTTAAGTAGCGATTTACATTCTTCCGGAAGAGCAACCTTCAGGGTTTATCTCCCCGCTCGAGCAGGGGTTTTAGTCGGTGATAATCCGACACTACCTCCCTTCAGGGGGTGTCTTTTGAAGATTTCCCCTCCTCGAGAATAATCTAAACAAAAAGAAAAAAAAACAGCGATGTACCGAGGGTGTTTATGAGATCAAATAAGATTGGTACTTTCGATAAATTTATGAACAAGAACTTACACGCCGATTGACTGCGACATATAGATGCATACCTGGTTTTCTGGTATAATGCAGAGTTTAAAAATTAATTTTAAGAGAAATAACATTCTTTCTTACCAAATCTAACTGCAATTAGCATAATCAAACTAATCAGGTACATAATTCTCGGTGTTTTCTTCAAAAAGTCTCCGATGAATGGTGAGATAAATCTAAAAATCAAATCCGTTACGGCTATTATCGACATAAACGTTGCTATCTGAGAAGTCTGCAGATCAAATTCTGCCAACATAAAGGGCGTCAACATAGCAAAATTCATTTCTGCAAAAACTGCTAGCGAAATGCCGAACATTATGTTCAAATAAACTTTATCAGTTAAAAGTCTTAGATCGAATGTGTGTATTATGTTTTCCATCAATTTTTTAAAACAGGATTCCTTTTTCCTCTGCACACTCTCATCAGGATTGCAAAAAGTGTCCTTACTTTTTGCGGATTCTTTGTCTTCGTCAATTTTCTTTAAGGACGAATACTTTTTCTCTCTGTCGTCGTTTTGTTTCTGTGCACTTACGACTGACAGTCTCTTTTCTTTTTCTTCAAAAATTTTAACCGAACTCGCTAAATTGATTGACGGTATTGATTGAGAGGACCACCACTTTGTCTTGGTAGGTTCTAGAGGATAACCTGCAAAGATTTGGATTGAAAACTGGTAGGAAAAATTGAAAAAACGCTGTATAAAAACCTTCACTTAGGGATGGTAAACTTTGTCCTACATAAAGTGGAGAGGGATGCTCTAGTGATATTTTATCAACAGAAGTAGTAGAGATACTGTAAAATATTTCGCTTGGTGGTGATTGTTGAGGTTCTAATGAAGAAATTTAAGTTGAAATTAACTGATTGATAAAATTGTTAATAATTACCACTTTCCAGAAACGGTACTTCCGCCTCATTGTTTTTAATATTGTTATTGTGTTGAGTCTTCTCTTCCGTTTCTTCGTACTTCCAATGCCATTTAACTGGTTGTAATAGAAAAGAAGCTGGGAACGTATGGGCGGCAATTCCTGCTAAAACCAAGACCGCTCCTCTAGATCCATAAGTGTTCATTAACATGCTAATAAGCTGCGGCATGCCTATAGGACCCAGTCCCGTGATTGTGAATGCTATTCCTGTGGCTTTACCGCGATTTTTTAAAAAGTACGTATTTAAAGCTAGACTGTAGGATGACATACCTAAACCCATTCCTAAAGCTAATAAAACCATTAAGGCAATTAAATTATGCGAATTGTAGATATACTTTAAATTTTCACTGCAGATTTAAGATATAATCAAGAATTAAAACAAATTATAATAAAAAATGTAAAAAATTTCATACATGCATTAGGTACTGCAAATAACTGCACTCGTATTTGCGAGATTTATAAACATTAAGAAACGGAAATGCCTTACAAAAATAAATCAATTAAATAAAGTTGAAGTTATATCCCTATACAAAAAAAAGTGCACCGTCCCCCCAAATGGCGAATTAAGCTCGTCAGAGGCCCAAAGCGGCAAAAAGAAAATGATGTATTTTTAGTGTACACTTTGTAAAAAATTAAAAATTATGATAGTAAACTTTATTTATAGTACATCTCCTATTAGAACAATTGTGTTCAGCTGACAACTGATTCAATCATGAGACGTAAAGTTGTAAGTAAATTGGCTGCTGAACCACCCATCCGTATCAATAGTTTTCATTTTGCATACATACGAAGCCTCCAATTCCAATGTCTAAACTGCCTCTAGTACTTTTCTACAAAGGACCCAAGGACCAGAGGCCTGAGAAGCGCTCTACCCTCGGCCCCCCTCTTTTTAATCCCCACTTCTGCCCCAAGAATACTACATGTATGCATCTAAACTAAATTCGGCATTTTCTTATAGTTTATTTGTAAACCAGAATTATCCCCTTATTTAAATTCGAATTTTCAAAAAAACATACAATTTGTTGTCAATACAGTTAGTTTTATAACCAAATAAAAGGGAAAGTGATCAATCTCAAAACACAAAATGTGACAAACTCCGTTAATTGCTTTAGGTACATGGTAATTAAGTATAAAGTGCTTATTCCAATATAATTACCATATATTTTCTGATCAAACTAATCTCTCTCTTCGAGGAATTTGTGAACATAAACACACCGTCCATTTTATTTCATAATATTTCTACAAAAGAATTTTTTTTTCAGGCAGATTCTCCAATCAGACTGAAATTGGAACGACTAAATTTGGACAATGAAAATTGGGCACATACAAATCAGTGTGGTAATATCTATTGTTATGACGCGATTCGATACGAGTTGAACACTAGATACCGTAGATATACTTTATTTACTTTCTGTAACGATGTGACCTTCAGTATGGCCGACGCAAAGTAGAAAAGAACTGCACTAGGCCAGAAAAGGAAGGAGACAACTCTCGGCAAAACTCTTAACCGGTGAGGAGCGTATAATCCGTAGAGTACTGCACGGAAAAATTGACCATTTTATCCACTACAATTTCATTGCTCAAATGTGCTGTTATTGGCACCATTCACTACTGCAAAATTCAACGAGATGTTTATTTATATTTGAAGACATATTAAAGGCATTAACGCTTGTTTTCGACTCACACTACTATTCATGATTGAACAAAACTTTTGGCAAGTACTGTATGAAAAAGTATGTTTAATGAACAAGAGTCGAGAGTATAATGAGCTTTTTTCTCCCTACCTACGATTTTGCCAGCGCTCATCCAAGACATTGGAAGGGGCACATCGCTAGAGAAAGTAAATGAAGTATACGATCGACGTACGTCGGTTGCAGCAATTGTCTGACCATAGTCTGATCGTTTTCGTGGACAACCGACCTTAGAAGCGTCAAGAGCCAATAGGTTGCCACTTATATTACATTATTGTGAATGGTGCTGTTTAGTAAAATTGGAAATATGAAATATCCCTGCTGTACGATTTAGCAATGTTCCTTTATTTGCTCACCTCATTTCGGCTCTTGATATCACAACATATCTTATAGTTACTTACTCACATGTTAACAGTCCGAAGCTTATCATAAAGTGAGTAAAAGTTTTGGCAAAAGCGGTCAATGTGACTCCCAGTGTCATACAAACTGCTGACATAATTGCAATTTTTCTATAACCATATTTTCTAAGCAAAGCTCCATTTATTAGCCCCATCATCATACCAAATGCCTGGTTTGTGTTAATTATTATAGCACTATCCGTTGCTGACAGGCCCAATTGGGAGAACGTGTCTTTAAATAACAGACCAAACGAGGTCATGATTGGAATAGATATCACCTTCAAATGTAAAGATAATAATTGAATTGACTGTACATGCATATAAAATATTTCAAAAAATTGAGAGACGTTTTGACCACCAATATTTTTAAGTTTCTCGATTTTAAATTTCATATGAAACATCCAATAAAATTCTTTTGAATAGAAAGATCGCTTTAAATTATTTGAAATAATAAATTGTAATTCCTGGAAACTATGTAAGTCTGAGGTATTTTTTTTTTCAGTTTTAGTACACATTATTAAAATATTCTATTTTGTTATATGTTTTGTCTAACCAGTTAAGTCATGTCATTGGTTAAGTATAGCACATTATAATGTAGATGAGGTCCCGCAATTATTTTTTAACTTTAATTGATAAATATTATACAATTCCTTTCACGTGGTCTTGTCTAATCATATCTTTTAAATTACTATAAACAGCTATAAACGCCATCTGTAGAAAATTGCTACATTTTGTTTCACGTTTCAAAAATGGTGGTCAGTATTTTGTCGATTGATTGATTTAGTCGATATCACTGAAGCTCGTTAGACAACAGAATACAGACCAACTTATCTTATAGAATCGATCTTCTTGACAGTTAATGTTTTCGAATGGTTTTGCACAGTTAATCTTATCTCTACTTTACAAATGTAGCAAGCGATTTTGTAGATAGTTGTAGGTTTGAGGTGATTGTAATATAGGACTCTATTTTTTTATTTGCTGAAATAACTTGAAATGACAGTTTAGAACGAAATTGTTCAACCGAGAGATGAGAAGAAAAAACTAGATATTTTTAGCTCGTCTTATTCTTATTGTAGAATAAATACTTAAAAATAAAGCAAACATACAATGTTATCATTTTAATATACACAAAAATAGAATCTAATTGTAACTCCAGCCAACGCAGGCTTACTATTGTGTAGGTTAATCTTAAAGTTTGGTTTTAAAACAAAAGAAATTACATACGCTGTTAAAAAAATATATAAGGTACTCACTGTATTCACGGCAAATGCTAATACAATAATCCATCCCCAACCACCATCAGGTGGGGAAGGTCCTTTTTCAGCCATCCTGGATTCGTTTTTTTAGTTACATGCACAAAATTTAGAATAAGTAGAAAACTTGCTATAAAGTCTGTGTACGTAACGGTAATGATAATTAGATTTAGATTTTGATTCTGATTATTTTTTATCTTCTCAGATAGCAGATAATATTACTACTGCTACTGCTTTTATTTACATATGTGTGAATTTATTTAGGCATTTTAAATTCACATGTTAGCTACAAATGTAGGTACGTGCGCACCAACGAATTTCGTTTCGTTAAAACGTGCTGGAGAGGACACTATTTGTAGAAATTCAGTTAAATATGTTCATGTGTGTGCTAAATCACGTCCCACAAAATAAGGTTCAAACAAGGTATCAAAACCTTATTAATTTCAACATTATTCGTACAACGTGCATATTAGTTTAGATTGACTGCTAGTTTCGAAAGCCTATTCTATACGCTAATTGTAAGCTGAAATAAAATTGGGGAAAATGGAGTTACATTATTACATCGAGATATAAATAATATGAAAAAATTACGTACAGCAAGCTTTGATCCATTACTTTTTTGTGTAAAATTCGAGTAGGACTTGTTGACCTGTTCTAGCCCTGCGTGTGACTTTACTATTGGGTTTAGGTTGAATATTAAAAAATAAATATTAAGAAGCCCAAAAACTAAAGTGTGCTTGAAAAGTACTTAGATGAATCATTCCCACCAGTTCCTGATTCTACTGGGCAGGCAGTCTCTTCGGACTACTCCGGAGAGTAAAGCGGAAGGTACTCTTCAGCCTCCTTTCAGGAATCATAAGAATGGGTTACGGTTGGGGTGAGGAAGATAAGACGAACGAAATGAAGGGAAGTGAAAGATCATTTGTGAAATAAAATTATCATTACTACTACCCCATCATTTGCCCAAATGATCCAAGGAAATTCGGAATCGAACCATTGTCTTCTCGAATGTTAAGCAATAGTCTAAACCTTTAGGCAATGCTGCTGGGTACTGCGCTTGTATTTACTGCGCGAACTTATTCGTAGTCGATCAAAGGATGTGCCAAGATTGGGCCCATAATATAATTCCTGTGTTGGGGTTGATGAGCACGACAATTTTGCGTATACTTGTGAATCTGATTAAAATGTATGCTCTCTTTACCCCGTGCCATTTCCCGTGGTCGAGACAAAATGGAAAATTTGAGTTCCTTATTGTTGTTCCTCATTATGAGAAAATTAATTGATTTATCGTATAGAATGTTTTGAATATCTTAAGTTGATGTATAATGTTGCTATCTGAGTAAAAGTTATTCTATTCAAAACACTTTAATTTTTCTTATTTCTTTCTTAAGTGTCCCATTTTGATCTGGTCTCCCCTAAATTAATACGTATATGTTAAATCAGTGACAGCTAATCTAATAATTCAATGCTTTCCTTTCATATTAACAATAGAAGACGCTCAATATTTCTTAATTTTTTATATTTTATGAAGACAT
>NW_020438983.1:269070-282403 GCF_000699045.2 Agrilus planipennis | reverse complement strand
GATATATATATATATATATATTAAATATACATATATCATTATCATATCATTAGTTTATAATGGGTAAAAATCAATTTTCACAATAATATTATATATTTTAAGTCGTTACTTAATTTACTATTACTTACAGCTCCTAAAAACAGATGAATCTGCTTGTAGAATAGGACGAGCAATATCTCGACTTTTATTGTAATTCTATACTAATAATTATTTGTTTTCATTAAATTATAACCTTAGAATAGTTCCAATTTTAATTAGGTACTAGACGTCGTGATCAAAGTGATCAAAGTTCCCAATCAATAGTATTGAGGTGAAACAAATCAGTATCTACTCATTAAAGGGCTTTTACTATATACCATAAAAACAATTTAACAGTTATGCTTATTGAAAACAAATACAAATTATACCACTATTTAACCAATTTCATTAAATAAACGTTTATGATGATCACAATGAGGCTTAAGCCAATGAGTAATAAATCCGACGAAATTATTATACTCCCCTGAAAATATATTTAATATTATTCAAATATAATAAAAGATACAGTTTATAACATCAGTGTTTTTTATTTATATCTTAAATTAATTGAAGAAATAGTTATGACAACTATAAATAAGATCAATCTTATCCAAGTTTACCTATGTCATTTCTCATTTGCAGCAAATAAAAAAAAAATTAAAACCATCACAATTTAAAGTAGGTAGCCTTATAGATTCCTGCTTGGTTTGTATAAATTTATTAAATGTTATAAAGGAATAATGTCTTCTTTTAAATGACCCAGTTATTAAAGACTGTCACTGCATACTTCTTATAAGTCGTCATTTGACATGAAGAAAGGTTTCACATCTCAAGAAAAACACTTCGGAGTTACTACCTAACAAACTTAATCTTTCCTTTAATGTAGTTTTTACATAACTAATTACATAATTAAATAGTATTAATTGCAAATTATGCAGATAGCACCATTAATAGGTTATTACTTAATATAAATATATTACTATGTAAGCCTGATATTGTTTTAACTCTATTCTATTTTTTAATTCCGTGATTTTCTGAATTCTTAAATACTGCTATGTTCGTATTGATCTAGTTTTCATTTTATTAATACAAATTAAAACAATTATTTAACTAGGTAAAATGCAACCTCTACCTATCATGTGTCATATAAGTACTAAAGAAACGTAAGTTAAATTATCATCTTTATTTAAAAAAGAGATCTTGCAAAAGCCGTATTCGTAACTTAAATTGTTGTCCTATTTGAAATAGAAAGGATTCTTTAGTACCCCTTCCACTATGCTGCAACACTATGCAATAGTAAGCCCGGTATACCACTCACGTGTTTAGTTTCGAGAATATGTTCGGTCGTGGTGGTTGTTGCTGTAGACTGTTAAAATGTGTTTCTGGAAATTAGTGTTATCTGAAGTAGTAAAAAATTTGATACGTCTTCTTAATGTAAGTTCCATTCTTATTGTTATTTTCTATTTAACATAAGGTTGAACCATTTTTAAAATACAAATACAGCATTGATTATTGCTGTTTTGCAAATATGTATGTAGAAAGTTATTATTAAGTGCATTTTGGTAAATATGAAGTCATCTTTACTTTAATTTTTTGAAATATAATATGTCAAGAAAGATGGTAAGCGTAAATAAATTAGATTTGTGGAATATTTATGATAGAGAGTTTAGTTGACGGATAGACAGTTTTATCATTTCATTTCGCACTACAATATCTAATACCACCTTGGTTTTTACGGGATGAATGTAACTCAAGGTATAAATCTACCTGAACAAAAATTGTACCCGTACGTAGATTAGATCTGTGCAATATAAATACCACGTGGAATATCTAAGACATAAAAAATATAATTGTTGAGTAAACAGTTATTCTATTTCATTCGTGCTACACTACCTAATACTACCTTGGTTATTACGGGATGGGTATAATCCCAAGGTATAAAATTAGCTAACTTAACAAAAATAGCGACCTTAAGTAGATTAAGTCTATGCAATACAAATACCACGTGGAAAATCTATGATACAAAGATGTAGTTTTAAATGGTTTAATTGTCGGTTAGACAGTAATTCCATCTCAATTATTACTGCAGTGCCTAATACCACTTTGGTTTTTCCGGTATGGATGTAACCCCAAGGTATAAAATAATCTACCTGTACAAAAATTATAACCGTACGTAGATTATATCTGTGTAAGTAATACAAATACAACGTGGAACATCTATGATAAAAAAATCAAGTTGTAAAGAGTTTAGTTGTTGAGTAGACAGTCACTCTAGTTCATTTGTACTACACTACCTAATATTACGTTGGTTTTTACGGGATGGGTATAATCCCAAGGTATATAATAAGCTACCTTAACAAAAATAGCGACCTTAAGTTGATTAAGTCTATGCAATACAAATACCAAGTGGAATATCTATGAAACAAATATCTAGTTTTAAATAGTTTGTCGGTTAGACAGTTATTCCATCTCAATTATTACTTTTGGTTTATCCGGGATAGATGTAACCCCAAGGTATAAAATAATCTACCTGAACAAAAATTATAACCGTACGTACATTATGTATGTGTAGGTAATACAAATACAACGTGAAATTGAATATTAAAAATATCGATTTGTAAAGAGTTTAGTTGTCAACTAGGCAGTTATTCTATTTCATTCATACTACACTATCTAATACCGCCTTGGTTTTTCTGGGATGGGTATAGTGTGCTTAGTAGATTAGTCCTGTGCAATATAAATACCACGTGGAATATCTATGATACAAAAAATCTAGTTTTAAATGGTTTAATTGTCGGTTAGACAGTTCTCCCATCTCAATTCTTATTGCAATGTTTAATACCACTTTGGTTTTCCGGGATTTGTGCAATACAAATAGCACGTAGAATATCTATGATATAAAAAATTGAGTTGTAATGATAAATATATGTTATGCAATAAACAATCATGGTTTTGTAAACGTTGGTTTGAGGTGGCACTTGAGTACGCACTTGTTGTTTCTTGGGGGAGGGGGGCCCACACAAGACCACATTTCGCAACACCACAACAGAGGTAACAAAACAATAATTCTTAAAACTTTTGATTTGTTAACCACGTTCAAATTCATTATCAGTAAAAAAAGAAAGGAAAATGGTAAGAATTGTAGATTCGTAAATGTTACCATTGCATACATGTAACAGATTTCAATAAACTTTCATTAATATGGTACATAAAAAATAAATAACAAAAAAACTTAAATCTTTATTGATAACGAAAGAATATAAAAAATATTTACAATTCTATTTAAAACGATTAATAGAAACGGAACAAAAAGATCACTTCTTAATACTTTCAGCATCATTATTAGCTTTGTTTTTCCTACTGCTGTACCACATTTCAATACTCCAAGCTATCGCTGTAGTATATGTCATGATATTTAACAAATGCAACGTTATCACATAATTTTTAACCAAATCTCTTACCCAACCTAAAAGAAATTTTAAATTTAAATTTTTGATTACGATTATACTATAATTCATGTAGGAACAAATATCGGCTGTAGTTCTAGAATGGGACATGTTCCGATAGGCTTCAAATTTTTACCACACTACTTTATGGACTAGATAATACCTAAAAGTATTTTCGGCAACTCGAACCGGAGGGGTAATAATGCATCATTGAGGTTACAAATTATATGCATAGGTTAAACATGTTTACACAGCAGAATGATGAATTGTCCAATAGTTAGCGTATAAATACTTAATCGAATATTTGGGAGAAAGGAGAACTGTTAATTATTTTCACTTATCATAACACAACCCTCAGAATTTCACCTTTTGGGATACCACTCTACCCCTTCGTCATGTTAAGTCACACTTTTAGCAACTCCCCTAACAAATATTACGTCACAATAGCTAACCCCCCACCATATAAACAAATACTAGTAATGAGAACAATTTTCTATTATAAATTAAGAACTGCCAAGTTAGAAAACCATTAAAATAAAATTGATGAACTGCAAACGTCACATTTCCTTAGGCCCCCTTTCCTCGTGTCATATCGTCACGTTAAGCAGTACCCCACCCCTCCCCTAATTGTAAATGTGTTTTACGAATGATCCCTTAGGATTTGTAAATTTTCTCCTCCCTCCATTTTATTTATAGAATCGGGTATATTCCTCTAAACGACAGTATTTGGTAAAAATGTGAGCCAATACTATTCCAAAAATGCATTTTAAGCTACCATCGCGAAGAAAGGGAATTTTTTTGCTGCTTCCGGTTCGAGTCGCCAAAAATGTTTTAAGGAAGTACCCTTAATATAAATACATTAACGAACAGAAAATTATGAAAATTTGCAGATATGTCGAACCTTTTTCAAAAATGACTCAGTTAAATTTTTGTGATCTTTGGTTGACATTGAAAAATGATATTGTTAATTTTATTTCACTGCACTTAACATGGAATCTTATGGGAAATTGTAATTTTGACGTACTCTATAATTTATTACGTTGGAATTGACAAACAGATTTTGATAAAATTTTGGGTAAATATAAGCGAATATTCTATGAACCTTTTTCTTTTTCCAAAACTTATAAAGCATACTTATGTTAACAGAAATAATTAAAAAAGCCGAGATTTTTCAGCAATTCATAAACATGGCAACACTGCGATATTATAGTTTTGAATTTGACAAATATATATGGACACCGCGTGCTATTCTATGCCGAATACATAAGCATTATACTTGTAAGTCGGTACGTACACTATGACAAGGAATGCGGTGTTGCCAAATTAAGTACTACGTTACTCAAGTAGAAGACTGAAATTCTTTGACTTGATGCGTATCGAGGATACTTCCTTAAGTGTCATCATCTAGAGATCTAGCTCATAAAAATTTGAAGTCAATCAAAGAGTGCCCCTTATAGTAACTCCAACCAAAACATTTACATCTACTGTATTAACAAAAACTTGGACCTTTTTTATTATTAAGAAATTATCACAAACAGAACTTTTCAATAGTAAGATATAGAAGTAAGTTTAATTGTAATTGTAAACCACTTACCTATAATGGGACCAACAAATAAAAATAACAGTCCAGCTGTAGCTAGCTGTAGTCCTGAAGCAGCCGGTAGTCTTTCTAGAGGAACATGACTTGGTATTACTAAGGCCATAAACACTGTTCTCAGGCCTTTTCCACAACCAATTAAGGCAGCAACAAATAACGAAACGTAAAACGTTCGAGTATGCACCAATACTGCAAAAAACAAAAAATATAAACACTTCGTGCCAACTAAGAATCGTGTAATCATTTATTTTGGTGTAAATAAGAAATGATTACAATTTTAATTAAATCAAAGTCTGTTGGTGATGCTTAATGAAGTACGTGCATTAAGGAATATTTACGCTAAACGCATAAGAAATAGAGTACGAAACTCAAAAATAAATGCAAATGACAGTCGATCATACCTTTTGATGTACATTAAGTTAAAAAAAATGGAAAATAAAGTGGGAGCGAAACGTAATTTTAATAACGTTGTAATATTCGATGTAGGATAATTTCGGGATTTTTTTTAAGATATTCCTTGAATTTCGAGGAAGGTTCTTATGAAGAGAAAAATTGGAAAAATTACCCAGAAAAACGTAAAAACCAAATTTAAACTGTTCCTAGCTGTCAATTGACATTTTATTTGTGGTTGAATTTACTTGAAACACGGTATTTATGCTCTTCGACATAATAAATCAAATGAAAAGAGGTTGAAACGTTTTCATGGGTAAGGTTATACTCATTGTTGAAATTAAGCAAACGCGTGTTTTGGCAATTGTTAAAAATCAACCCTTAAGGATGAAATGTTGTCGTTACGTTACGTATTCGAAATCTAAGATGGCGACATTACATAAAATTAAAACTTGGGGGGGGGTGAATTGGGAGCTAAAAGGTTTAATGGAGAAACAATTTTAATTTCTGCGAGCGAAGCCGCGGAGAAAAGCTATTATTATTATTAGTAAAGTAAAGGAAAGGAAAGCACATGCTGTACCACATTTCAATACTCCAAGCTATCGCTGTAGTATATGTCATGATATTTNTTTGCATTATTATAAATCAAAAATATATGAATTAAACCATTTCTTTTCGAACAGTCAAATTATAAGTTCATAGTGGCCAGCATTCTGTCGAAACTGCCAGACGCGGATCGCGATTTCATTCTTGTTGGATCTCATCAGCGTGTCGCAAGGAGTTTCGGCAGAATATAGACACCTCAAACAGCGTCTCGAGGCAACAGGTAGAGTTGGTCTCTGTTCCGTCGCGCTAATGAGATCCAACAAGATCGAAATCGCGATCCGCGTCTGGCGATAGAACGCTGATCACAATGAACTTATTATTTATTTAATTTTGTTGCGTGCCTACAACGTAGGGTTGGAAGTATTCACTACACCATTTGTGGTATTTCTTTTAGAACGGTAGTGTGTTATATGATTTCTATAAAGTGATTTTAATATAAGAATTTTAATAAAAAGTTCTGTGTCAGCAATTTATTCCGGTTTCGGAGTTATTAGACCCCATCAGTACGCCATAGACCGTTTTGATGATTAAGCGACCAAATCAAAGTTGTTCCTTAAAATTTGCTGCTAACAAGGCTTTAAAAAGGTACCTACTTTGACAAATAGTGATAGGCAAGTAACCAAGCTAAAGAATATTAAGTTATTGGTCAGTAACTACCTGATGTAGATCGCAATTTCAGACTTATTAGACCACATCGCACGTTGTAGACGAAAACGAAAATGAAATACTACCGTTAACAGCGAGGCATTATTTATTTTGTGTTTTTACTTACTTATTCTTCCAAATGCCATACTGAGAACTCCTACTAAGAAAAACGTCTTATTGTCCCAGCCAATTTTATCAGCAATAAAAGGCACAAAGAAACGCACTAAAATATCAGTTGCTCCTAGCAAAGACATAAATGTTGCCGTCTGGTATTGTTGGAAATTAAACTCTTCCAGTACAAATGGCGTCAATATTGAAAAATTTATTTCGGCAAAGTTAGCAATTGTTATTCCAAGCATAAGGGTTAAGTATATGGGGTCTTTTAGAAGACCCAAGTCAAAGAATATAACAATTTTGTCAAGTATGGTTAATTTTTCAGGTTCGGGCTCTTGGGTCATTTTAATTTCAACAGTTCCATTGGTGTGTTTGTCTTGTTCTTCATTGACTCGTTCTTCTTCATTCTGTTTATACTCTTGGAGGCGTTTGGCTGCAGTTTTTAGCACATCCTTTTCGTTGGGATACGCCCCAGTTTGTTGTACTTGCTGTGTTATGAGCTGTTTTTCTTCTTCTTTTAAATCTTGTGGAGCTTTTTCTAAAGGACTGTCTTCTGCTAAGGATTCTTCGATTTTTGGTCGGGGCTGAGAGGTTTTTCTTCGTCTTTCTTTGTTTTCCGCTAAATTAACTGACGAGTTTCTCTTAGATCTTGCATCTGCTAAGTTACTGTAAGACGCTCGTGAGACGGCTATTGAATTTTGACCTGAAGTTTTCTTTGAACCCGGTTTTGAAGCTTTCGCTGAAGAAAGTGACGTCCTAGAGCCAACCAAGCTGCTGCTTCTGGAGTACCATCCATCGTTAGATCGTACCATGCATGGCGTTCCTGGTTCTGTTATTTCATAACCGGGCTTATTAGGATCATCTTCATTACGTAAATATTTAGCAGAAAGTAAACTTCTATTTTTTTTCAGTTTTTTTACTTCATTATTTGTAGTTATTTCTTCTATTGGTTCTAGTAAAGGTTTTTCAGATTCAGTCGGCTCCTAAAACATATAACATCACAGTCAAAATGAGGAGGTAACTGAACACGCACTTTGGTTTTATAAAATCTAAAAGTAAAAAGGTCAAGAAGAGTTAGTTAGAGACATATTAGAGGCAAAAACAGGAATTAAAAGATAAAAAATAAGCTGAAGATAGGAAGAAATGGACATGTGTATCCATCTATTCTTCGGACTGAAGATCTCATGATGATGATAAACTAAATGATGCAAAAAAAATAAGCTCGTGCTGATTTACAATTTTTTAACTTCAAAACTTATTTTCTCGAAGACCACCTCGTAAAGGAAAATTCGTGTAGAATTAACAAATTGTAATCACAAGAAATCGTTTATAAGAGTGTGGGGTAGCTTTTGTGACTAATATCTGTTAGGGAGTCGCTGAAAGTGTGATTTAGTGTGACCAAGCAGTAGGGAGGACCCCATTAAGGTGAAATTCTGAGTGATATATTTTATGGACGGTCCGTAGAAGACTTACGTAAAGGTACCTCCTATCAAGTCAATTTAATTTTCAATAAACACCAATCTATGTAATTATATACGTGAGTGTGTTAACCAGTAATCCTTGAGGAAATAGAATTAACATTTACAGATTACGCTTCACTTGTATAATAGTTTTCGATAATAAACACCGCTGCTTTTTTCTTTAGAATTGAAAAACAAATTGTACGATAAGCAGAGGTGCATTTAAACACGTAGTATAATTGATAGATTGATTCAGTGACCCTCGGAGAATTACCCATATTTGCCTTGCAATGTAAAAAATACGTTCTAATCTGCGCCTTTTTATGCTGCACATCAGGTCATAGATTGGATGTGATAGTACCCGTGACTGAACACCCGCCGACGGAATCATTAGCTTAAATTAGGTTATGATACGGTAGATGCTATTGATTTTTAAGATGATGTTTGGCCCATCGACGTTTACTAATGGACATGCCTTAGCGGTCAGAATTGTGGTACAACAAAAGAAAGAGATAGAACGAAGTTTCTGACAATATCCGTCTCTCTCACGATACTGCGTAAGCGTGTCATAAAAGAGATAGCACTAGTCCGTAACCATATGCCATCTTCATCACTTTTCGAACCAAGAAATTATTACAAGAAAGTGCTATAATTCAGGTTAGGTTAGGCTATAATATAGTATGGGGAGATTGTCATGCTAAGTACCATTAACAATAGTAACCAACGTTACAATACCTCTCTAAATTTGGTGTGCCAGTGGACTGGTTGTAGCAACAAGGAACATACGATTGCATGACCAGCAAATGCCGCAAAAATTAGCAAAGTACCCTCCATACCGCATACGTTCATCAGCGCTGTGATAATGTACGGCCACACAATTGGCCCCAGACCAGTTGTTGTCCATGATAGGCCTGTCGCTATTCGCCTTTTGTTTTTAAAATATGTATTTAAAGCTACTGCATTAGCCGATTGTGTGACTCCTATTCCAGTACCTGCAAGTGAAATTAATAAACAATTGAAAAGTGTAATTTATAAACCATGGGTGGACAAACTTAATACTGGTATGATCGACATTAATTTGTCTTACGATATATATAGGCGATCGACTTCGGTATTTACTAATAATATTACCAATGTAAATGATTTTGTTTTGTAGGCATAAGAAAATTTTTTTGTAGTAAGAAAAAACGTATAAAAATATTTACAAAATTTAGGAAATAATAAGTATCAACATTAATGTAATATTCGTGAAAATACCCATGTAAATTTTTCGAGGAAATTCTTAATACCTTTTCAAATATTAGTATTATTTATTGTCATTTTATTTAATTGCATTCTTTTGGGCTTTTTTTTCTCATTTCAAATACTAATATTCTTTAAAATTCACCATTTAAATTAGACCACGCATCAACCAAAAGAAAGGATACTTTCAAAATTAACCAAATTATTTCACTTCAATTACCAATGAATATGTATACGTGATTATTAGTATTTCTCGAATTGTCCTTTTATAATGTATATGAATTAAAAAGAATGTTTAATATGTCATGTTTTTTATTGTTTTAAACAGTTTAAAATACTTTAATTTAAAACATATTTTATTTAGACTGTTTTGAATACTGTTTAAAACAATTTGTTTTAAACATGTCAACTCTATTCAAAAGTATTCAGTAGAGTAAAAGAAATAGCAGGGAATCGAAGCACTGTTTGGAAATTAGTCCTGTCAATTGTAGAATAGATACATGTTTAATTTTAAATTCATGTTTCATCGTCTGCTAACTTTTTAGTACACATTTTAAATTAAAACATTCGAAAATTAACCCAGTAAATTATTTAAAATGTCTGCGATTTACTGGGGAACTGTTCGTGATCGACCTTTTTGCGCACCCCTTTTCCTTAAATGACTTAAGTGTCATTGCTTTACTAAATAAGTAGGTACTTACCATATAATATGGCATAAAATATTATGTACGTTGGAAATGATCGGCACCATCTTACTAAAAAAAGTGAAACTGCGACTAGTGTTGCCCCTGAGAAAGCGATTTGTCTGTAGGAAAAAAACTTAAACAGAGGTCCATTTAAAAGACCTGAAAAACAGGTTATAATTAGACTAAAATATGGAAATAAATAATTGCTGTCATATAACATAAATATTATTATTATCTTGTAATCTGAGATAAGCGGTTTCTATTTTGAGTGTTTTATTTTTTTCTATTAATTTTCACACATACGTAGGTACGTAATTCTGGAGTTATTAAAATGCTTAAAAAGCAAACTTTTAATTTTACATTGTTTATTGTGTGCCACAGTCAAGGTTAGATATTAATAATAATAGAAAATCACCGTGAAAAGTATAAAAGCATTACCTAGTTATACATGTTTGACACACAGTTTTTGTACAAGTACAGTACAATCAGATTTTTTTTATATAAAATAGAAGTTTAGAATGCTTAAATAACATTACAGATTGACATACAAGCACTTTTGCCATATAATATCACGTATTTATTAAAAATACTTCATTCATTTAAAAATTCTCATTAGACCGCGGTGAAATCCCAAACGTTTTTAGAGGAAATACAAGCGCTCGTCGACTTTTTGGGTAAACGGTAAATCGGTTTTCAAATAATTATGATTTTAATAATCGATATTTCAAGTTTTTTGAAAATTGGCTTATATGTTAAGATAAAATTTGCCTTAACTATTTATTTTTATTAAAAATATTTAGATTCACTTTTCACCTTATTTTTAAGTATACGTATATATCTGTACAGTGGAATTCGTTAATTATGACTCCGCCTGTATTGACCTATCGCATAATATGAAATAATTGCAGTGTTAAGTTTGGTTTTCATATTAAATTCTCTATAGGAAAATTTGAATATAATGAGTCCATTTAAAGTGACATATCGTTTATTATGACTGATTCTCAAGAAATCATATCCGGTTATAGTGACCCAAATGATAATATTTTCGCTCATTTTTCCGACCCTTCTTATGTATCATCATCATCATCATAAAGTCGTCAGTCCTAAGACTGGTTAAGCACGCACCTCCACTCTTTCCTATCCTGAGTTAAACTTCGCATTTGACTAAAACTAGAACAGCCCACATCCTTCACTATTTGCGAACAGTAATCTAATCTAGGTCTACCTCTACCCCTCCTAACTCCTGTTTCTGCCTTTAATACGTCTCTGACTAGACCTTCATGCCTGAGAAGGTTTCCTACCAACCTATCTCGCCCATTTTTTATTGACTTCCATAGAGTCCTCTGTTCTCCTATTCTTTCCAATACCTCTTCATTTCTAACCTTTTCTACCCACGATATCCTCATCATCCGCCTATAACACCACATTTCGAACGCTTCTAACCTTTTCTTTTCCGCCGCTCCCACTGTCCATGTTTCGCACCCGTACAACGCCGTGCTCCAAACATACACCTTTAACAACCTTTTTCGAATTTCTAAATTAACCGTTCGCGAGCATAGAAGTGACTTCTTTTTATTAAAGGCGACACGACCCTGCGCTATCCTCTGCTTTATATCCCTACTACTCCTTCCATCCTCACTTATCTGACTTTCTAATCAGCCACTTTTTCTAATTTTTCGTCTCCCTATCTTTATATTCGCTCTTTCCCTACTTTTTCTTCTCTTGCATATCAGTATTTTAGTTTTACTTTTATTTATTTTCATACAGTACTGATCAGTCAGTACCGCTTATGTATATTGATATTATAATTCATCGTTCTTATTCTTTTTCTGTTAATAAATTTATACAATTTGTAGTTTTTCTCTCTATTAAACTAAATAACTAACCAAAATAGAAAGTTGTTTATTTTCTAAGACTATACTTTGCATGATGCCCGTTCAGTATTACGAGTTTTTCATTTTCCTTCGATGTCATTATAAGCGGATTCTATTGTATATCGTAATTTTGAATCACTTTAAAAGAATGATCGAGCATTTATTCAAAACATTTTATGATGTGGTCGATAATCGGTTACCTTTAATGTTGTGTTATCAGTATGTTCTTGTAAAGGTGTTAAAGCTTGCATACATATTATTAAAGCTCATAAATGTGATATCGCAATCATTTGCCAAACAGATTTTATTAATGGAATGTCTGTGTTTGAAGGTTGTTTCAAATTGTTTTATGTTATGAACTTATTTACGACTTTTTTATTGTTAATAAAAAATATTTGTGGCCACTCCTGATACATCATTCAGTTCAAAATAAAATTGTTCCATTCGCGAAAATTATTAATTTTACTCAGGGTCGAATCTATATCCAGTGATAGGGGCGACTGCCCTCCTCCTGAGACTTTACCTCAGAGAGTAGTGCTCTTGAATGCATCCAAATGCCCACGAAATTCAAATACCCAATAATCTAAGCGACAGAAACCCCGTAGCCTATAACCTAAGTATTTTTAAACCCCTTAGTCCATTAATCTAAATCATAAACACCACCGTAAGCCTATAAACTAAACTTTTTAAGCCCCTTATAACGTAAGGTTCTTAAACATTATAACTGGGTTTAACTATCCAACGCGTTTAGCAGTACATACCGTAAGCCCTCTGGCTATTTATTTACGTATCAGTTAAGTATCTAAAAATGTTGACCACTACGCTCCGAGTAACTGGGTTTAAAAAGTATTTATTACAGGATCACGGGGTTTAATAAGTTCCGTTCTTTCACGTCGCATTTTCCGAAATAATCACTTTCCTTCAATGTTTTGCTAATGATTATTAAACAATATCGGCAAAAGCCCTATTTGTATAAATTATAGGTAAAGGTCTAGATGATGGATGATAGGTGGGGGGGGGTCGAAAGAGGAGGTCTCCCCCACCACTGTACTATAAAAAGTTCGTGGCGGTTTCACCCCCCATAAAAAGTTATGGGGGTTCAAAATTAATAAATATGCCAACTTTTATACATTTCTAGGCATGTAAATATTTATATAGTCATTCATAAACAATAATCCAAGGTAAAACTAATGAAAAATACAAAAAAATATTGAGAAAGTTATATAAAACATTATTTAAATATCTTTATCAATAG
>NW_020438983.1:265796-266772 GCF_000699045.2 Agrilus planipennis | reverse complement strand
TTTATATAACTTTCTCAATATTTTTATGTATTTTTCATTAGTTTTACCTTTGAATATTGTTTAAGAATGACTATATAAATATTTACATGCCTAGAAATGTATAAAAATTGGCATATTTATTAACTTTGAACCCCCATAACTTTTTATGGGGGTGAGGCCGCCACGAACTTTTTATAGTACAATGGTGGGGGAGACCACTTCTTTCGATCACCCCCACCCCCATCCCCATCTAGACCTTTACCAAAATACGTATACGTTTTATAGAATGATCCTGAAATAACTTTTCTTAAGAAAAGGTGTACACACATAGATCGCGATATTCAAGATTTTTGTACATCAAAATGCCTTTTCATTATTCCTCAACAAATATATCAAAAAAATAAATATTAATAACAGTAGTGTTTTCGGAGAATTATGAATAATAACCATTCGAAAGTGTTATACATATGTATACGTATATTTTTACAATCCTGTAAACAGTTTTAATTTATCGTACATTTTATTGACGCATATCACATGACAATCACGGCAGATATTCGTGCAGAACTGCTGATGCACAAACAAATTAGAACATGGCAATCTTATAATAAATCTACCTATTATAATACTTATATTGCGTTTATTTTTATTGCTGTTCGTGAACAAATTCTTTAACAATGAAGTAAGAGTGAGTGCTGCTAATTGTACATAGCTAACGAATACGAAGTGATGCCAAAAGGTACCTAGTAAACTTTCTAACGCTCGCTAAAACAAAATTTTTGACAATCCGTCAGACACAAAATTATTTATGGTTCTCTCTGTTGTACAGAATATTGAGTAAGTAGATACTACTTCAGAAGGTAGACACTGCTTTTCTCGTTTGATACAAATGGAAAATGGGCCTCAAAGATTCTTTGGGAGATCATCCTAACGTGTATTTGGAGTTGTGATTAATAAAATTAATAAATATATGTAATTTTGCTAATGATTATTAAAC
>NW_020438983.1:264451-265746 GCF_000699045.2 Agrilus planipennis | reverse complement strand
AAAGTTAATAAATATGCCAATTTTTATACATTTCTAGGCATGTAAATATTTATATAGTCATTCTTAAACAATATTCAAAGGTAAAACTAATGAAAAATACATAAAAATATTGAGAAAGTTATATAAAACATTATTTAAATAGCTTTATCAATAGGGTAGGTTAGGTTAAGTTATCGGGTTTTGTTCAAGTGACCACCTTCTTTCGATCCCCCACCGCCACCCGCTTGAAAATATTTTTTTTATGGGGCTGAGACCGCCGCAAATTATTTATAGGGTTTTACTCAGGTAACCACCCTCTTTCGATCCCCCTACCCCCACCCTCATCTAACCCCCATAACTTTTTATAGGGGTGAAACCGCCACGAACTTTTTATGGTACAGTGATGGGGGAGACCTCCTCTTTCGATCCCACCCACCCTAGACCATCATCTAGACATTTATCAAATTATAAAACTAAGGGCAGAAAGAATTCCGAAATTTTATAACAAATAGTTTATAATACGGAGCTGCTTCGTAATCTTTTTCATGTCATCTGAGAATAGATTTATGTATTGTGGCAATATAAATGTATTTATACAGTTATATTAATAAATGTATATAAGCACAAACCGTGCTAGTAAATCAGGGACGTTGGCACCCACCACTGCAAGAGTTAAAGGCTGAATTCATGTTGATGATTGTTGTGATTTGCGTGTTACTAAATCCCAATATGTTCAGTTTCTCTCGAAACAACAGTCCAAATTGCTGGAACATCGGGAAGGTACATAACTGAAACAAAACATTAAATTATACAAACTGACACCAAAGTACTTTAATCCTAGTTAATTATTTTATAAAAATATTTAATTCAATGTACAGCTAGTTTAAAATCCCATGAGCCTCAGTTAAACTGTAAACAGGGCAATGTTTTGAAAGGTAGAAATTTAGAAATCAATAAACAGGAGGAGTTGATCACTGCGTAATCCAAAGCCAAAGGTTTATGAAATTCTGAGGTACCTTTTACTTATACTTTGTATGGTGTAATTTAGATTTTTAAATTTTGATATTGAATTAAATTAAATAGGTACGTACTCATATTACGGTTTCTCATACCTAAGTATGACTTTATACAAAAAATTAAAAAATCGGGTTTCCAAATAATTTTATAAAAGTATCCCCTTTGTCAGCAATAACTATATGGTATTAACACATTCAAAATTTAAGGAAAGATTTTAAAATTTATTACAAAAAAATTGGAATTGAAAAATTACTTATTCGACTAGTCTAAGCAAGTTCATTATAAATCACAAACAGTAC
>NW_020438983.1:256912-263999 GCF_000699045.2 Agrilus planipennis | reverse complement strand
CGTACATTTTATTGACGCATATCACATGACAATCACGGCAGATATTCGTGCAGAACTGCTGATGCACAAACAAATTAGAACATGGCAATCTTATAATAAATCTACCTATTATAATACTTATATTGCGTTTATTTTTATTGCTGTTCGTGAACAAATTCTTTAACAATGAAGTAAGAGTGAGTGCTGCTAATTGTACATAGCTAACGAATACGAAGTGATGCCAAAAGTTACCTAGTAAACTTTCTAACGCTCGCTAAAACAAAATTTTTGACAATCCGTCAGACACAAAATTATTTATGGTTCTCTCTGTTGTACAGAATATTGAGTAAGTTGATACTACTTCAGAAGGTAGACACTGCTTTTCTCGTTTGATACAAATGGGAAATGGGCCTCAAAGATTCTTTAGGCGATCATCCTCACGTATATTTGGAGTTGTGATTAATAAAACGCGAGAAAAAGTTCTATACATCAACTCTTCTTCAATTATTCATATTAACTCGTGTAAACGTATTTTAATCTAACCGTAATTCCATTATAATATTAAATAGAAACTGCGAACATTTAACGAACAATTTTACATATGAGCCTGTATACTTTAAATAAATAAATAAATATATGTAAATTACTTTCAAGTAATTTTAAAATACAAAGTACTGAAAATGCTACTTGTAAACTTTTGTAGTTATTTACAGCGTGGCCCAAAAAGTACGCAATATACTCATCACAGCCAAAGTTTAGTCGAAAAATTTTTCAAACAAAACAAAACTTGTTCCCTATTTTAATTCAAGATAGTCTGAAAAATAAGGTTTTGTTTATATGGTAGCCGTTTGAAATATGACTCTAATCAAAAAAACATATACGAAATGTTAAGAATACCAAAATATGGGGCTAAACAAAAAATTGCGGCGATATTCACTTTTTGGCCATTTGACTCGAAAAAAAGACATTTGAATATCAGCGCGATGTTTTGCATAGCCCCCATATTCAAATGCCTTTTCTTAGAGTCAAATGTCCCAAAAAGTGAATATGGCCGTAATTTTTTGCGTAGCCCCACATTTTGGCATTCTTAACAACTTTTTTCGATTGGAGCCATATTTAACATGGTAAAATTTTTCGATTAAAGTTTAAAACAACTTTTTGGGCCATCGTGTATACATAATTTGTCAATACTTATTTTAAATGTGTCACAAAATTTAAACGTATTCAACATTTATCACGTCGCAATAAAAAATATCGCCCAACCGAAAACAGAACTGAAAAAAATAGGAATCAATCATATATTTTTAAAACTAATAAAAATCCTACACAAATGGAGGAGTTACTTCGAGCGACCCTTGAGAATTTCTGGCGTGCATGATATTGGGTGGTCATACAAAAAATATAAAACGAGATATTTTGCATATAACACGTCATATATAAAACAAACCTTCAAAAATGACGAGACAAGCGTCAACGATGATAAGGTACAAACAAATTTTCGAATGGGAATCTAGAATTTTTAAGCAAAACTCTTCATTAACATTCAGAAAAAAAACATACAGTCAATATAAAAACAGTTGAGACAATATTTTTTTTATCAGATAAAAACTTATTGGCAAGTGGGTAGGTACTTAATGAATCACGAAAACATAAGATTATTAAAAAGTACCATCACATATAATAAAATCGTACATTAGTTAAACAAGCAGTTGTACGATTTAAAGCAATTTAATTGCATTCATTCTACTTCAAAAAACTTTCATTAATTGTTATCTTATCGTAATGCGATATGTTTGTTGAATAAATAAGAAAGCAAATATAGTAATTAAATCCTTGTCATATGATGCTGTTTTTCATAATCGATAGATAATATTTATAAATAATAGACAATTAAAATCTTTCATTAGAAAAAAGAATCATTTGTTAAAATCTTCAAAGCATCATATACAACATATTAAATTTACTCAAACGTTCATAGCCTGTAGTTTTGTTTGTTTTATACTTGATAATATAATTTTACTAAACAGTCGCGAAATTTTTTTTTTCAATATTTGTACAGAATCAAGTTAAAATTATTTTTAGATACTACTGGGGAAATAAATTTTCCATGTGTGCGTGCATTTAGACAGGAATCAAAGATGAAACACTTATAAGTGTGTGCATACAAAATATTAGTGATTTTATGAATAATTATCAAGATTTGGAAGTTAGTAGAAGCCTTCTATTTTTAGAAACACCTACACATTTAGAGCAATGTATTGGAAATAAGTAAAGATTGGTAAAGTAGATTTACGGTACATGTAAAAATTTGAATTGCAATATTCTTATGGGTTGTTTCCATTACAAGAAAGGAAATACAAGAATAAAAAGTTCGTCGAGTTATCAGAAAAATAATTTACTAATTTATGAATTTTGATGTCCAATCTGTGAAATACAAAATTATGGGACAAAATACGGGTAAATGTCTAGACCCCCTTTGGGGGGTGGGGGTGGGTAGGATCGAAAGAGGAGGTCTCCCCTATCACTGTACCATAAAAAGTTTGTGGCGGTCTCATCCCCATAAAAAGTTGGGGTGGGGGTAGGGGGATCGAATAAAACCCCATAAAAAATTTGCGGCGATCTCACCCCCACAAAAAGCTATGGGGGTTGAAAGTTGATTATTTTGTCAATTTTCATACACTATAATTCGAATAAAATTCAATAAAAAAGATATTTTCAAGCGGGTGGAGGTGGGGGATCGAATGAAGGTGGTCACTTGAACAAAACCCGATAACCTAACCTAACCTACCCTATTGTGAAAGATATTTAAATAATGTTTTATATAACTTTCTCAATATTTTTATGTATAGTAGTTTTACCTTTGAATATCGTTTAAGAATGATGCTATAAATATTTACATGCCTAGAAATGTATAAAAATTGGCATATTTATTAACTTTGAACCCCCATAATAAGTTATCCCCCTACCCTCACCCCCATAACTTTTCCTGGGGGTGAGACCGCCACGAACTTTTTATGGTACAGTGGTGGGAGAGACCTCCTCTTTCGATCCCCTAAGGGGGTGGGGGCCATCATCTAGATCTTTACCCTTTAGTTTTATCCTGATGATCCTGGTCAAGAGTATTTATCAAATTATTGTATTTTTGATGACATTTGACACGTATTTAGGACCTCAAATAGCTCAGAAAGCTTGTAATATATCATATGTCTCATACTTGTAATGTCAACAGCTTTGATACATCGTAATTTCAAATGACCTTTCGAAGCATCGTCGAACATAATAATTATATTTGTAAATCTATTGTTCTTCCACTAAGGTTTCAATTGTTACATTATCCCAAGAGCCGCACCTTACAGGCGGCTCAGTTCCTTTTGTAAATTCAAGAATATACATGCATTCAACTACCATTACCACTTTTATTACTGTTACTATTATTATTGTTGATAATAATATTATTTGTACACAGAACCTTGCAAATTGAAATCCGAATGAGTAGGCAACATTATGCAATGGAATAATAAATTATGGATCGTTTATAATAGACGCTGCTTTCTGCAATGCTCGCTTAATACCTACGCTAGTTATCGTAATAGTTATGTCTGGTATGAGGGTTCAATTATTATCGGACAATTAAATGGCAATCACAGCATTTAGATCAATTGAGGTAATTGAATATTTGGACAAGGGTAATGAAACAAACAAAACAATCAACCATGGCACAAAACGAACGAATAAATTGACTCGTTTCACTAACGGTATATTGAAAGGTTAAAATAATACATAAGGAAAAGTAGTTACAAATAATAAGTGTTTTATAAGGAAGTAATTTTGAAAGAAGCTGTTTCAGTTGAACTTACTCGAATAAAAATGTTCAGTCTTTTAGAATTTCTGAAAGCGAGACTCGAGTTTCCATCTCTCATCGAGTCCCTCTGGTGTCGATGAGAGAGACTGTCAAAAAAACTGTTTAGCGTCTCTGAACGAGCGACTCGAGTCTCTCGTTCAGAGATCTTCATTTCGTATCCAGTCTCTGAACGAGANACAGGGTGGCCCAAAAAGTACGCAATATACTCATCACAGCCAAAGTTTAGTCGAAAAATTTTTCAAACAAAACAAAACTTGTTCCCTATTTTAATTCAAGATAGTCTGAAAAATAAGGTTTTGTTTATATGGTAGCCGTTTGAAATATGACTCTAATCAAAAAAACATATACGAAATGTTAAGAATACCAAAATATGGGGCTAAACAAAAAATTGCGGCGATATTCACTTTTTGGCCATTTGACTCGAAAAAAAGACATTTGAATATCAGCGCGATGTTTTGCATAGCCCCCATATTCAAATGCCTTTTCTTAGAGTCAAATGTCCCAAAAAGTGAATATGGCCGTAATTTTTTGCGTAGCCCCACATTTTGGCATTCTTAACAACTTTTTTCGATTGGAGCCATATTTAACATGGTAAAATTTTTCGATTAAAGTTTAAAACAACTTTTTGGGCCATCGTGTATACATAATTTGTCAATACTTATTTTAAATGTGTCACAAAATTTAAACGTATTCAACATTTATCACGTCGCAATAAAAAATATCGCCCAACCGAAAACAGAACTGAAAAAAATAGGAATCAATCATATATTTTTAAAACTAATAAAAATCCTACACAAATGGAGGAGTTACTTCGAGCGACCCTTGAGAATTTCTGGCTTGCATGATATTGGGTGGTCATACAAAAAATATAAAACGACATATTTTGCATATAACACGTCATATATAAAACAAACCTTCAAAAATGACGAGACAAGCGTCAACGATGATAAGGTACAAACAAATTTTCGAATAGGAATCTAGAATTTTTAAGCAAAACTCTTCATTAACATTCAGAAAAAAAAACCATACAGTCAATATAAAAACAGTTGAGACAATATTTTTTTTATCAGATAAAAACTTATTGGCAAGTCGGTAGGTACTTAATGAATCACGAAAACATAAGATTATTAAAAAGTACCATCACATATAATAAAATCGTACATTAGTTAAACAAGCAGTTGTACGATTTAAAGCAATTTAATTGCATTCATTCTACTTCAAAAAACTTTCATTAATTGTTATCTTATCGTAATGCGATATGTTTGTTGAATAAATAAGAAAGCAAATATAGTAATTAAATCCTTGTCATATGATGCTGTTTTTCATAATCGATAGATAATATTTATAAATAATAGACAATTAAAATCTTTCATTAGCAAAAAGAATCATTTGTTAAAATCTTCAAAGCATCATATACAACATATTAAATTTACTCAAACGTTCATAGTTTACAATTAACCAAGTAACCTCAATAAAAATGCAACCTGCACCTTGCAGTGAAAGGGTGAAAGTAAGAAGAAAACTTACTTTCTAATAAGGATATCCCTGTACGTACACTTGTATTTTTTAAATCTACCTATTGTATGTATCAATGTAATAGCAATGAACATAATTTGAAATCGTAAATCTATAAAGTTTATTTATAATTACATAATTGCTTAAGAAAAGTAAACAGAACTGACCACTGACAAACAAAATCATTCTATTTATGTAAAATTTGTCTTAAAAATGAAATCAGGTCATATATGATAATTGTCTGTTCAAAAAGATTCATAAAAGTTAAAATTAGCATTTAATTAGTAAGCAATTTAACTATTCGTCTAAATACATGTGCATAATTGTTATTTACGATAGCGATTACATAAATGCATTATTATTTCACAGTATAGCTTTTGGATAAAAGTTTCATCGTCAAAATTAAATGAGACACATTTTCGAAAGTGTTTGTTTACTTAATGATAATTGAAGTTACCTAATTTAAAAAATTAAATCGTTTTATCGTTTTATTATTAGATACTTACATTACTAAAGCCACAGGCGAAACATACTAGCCAACCCCAACCTCCATCTGGAGGTGCAAAGTCTGGATCACCAACCCTAACTCTTCGCCTTTTCGGTCTTATAGTTGTTGTAGTTTCTTCGTATACTTTTTTATGTTGTAGGGTTGCCATCTAAAAAAAAAATAAAATCAATTTAATCCTCAATTAATACAATGATTAAAAAAATTGTGAGTACTAAAACGAATATTTCCTAAATTCCAATATACTTAAAGATTTAGTTATTCTATCAACCTTTTCAACAACACAATATATTTCTTCTTTTGAAGAACTTAATTTAGTTTTTTAATAATGGCCGTTTAGTTACATAAATACAATTTAAATTTTAGAATCTAAGTATACTTAAAACAATTGATATTTTGGTGTCAAAAGGAACAATTAAAGAACAACCTCTCTTATTCAATCCTACATAAAGGTGGAATTCGACCTACTTTTATGTAATGACGAAACATAAACTGTACAACATTTTATTAAATTGAAATAGGCCATTAAATGAATGTAAAAATTTACGTAAGTTTTACTAGTAGAGCACTAGACCTGATAAATGAATATTAGAAAATAAAATAATGTGAACATATTGTCATTGAAATCTTTTTTAAAATTATTGTATTTATAGGTAAATATTTGTAATTTAACTAAAAGAATTATCGTTACTTGCCTAGAAGTTTGTGAAATGTACGGTAGACTATGTGGAAGCACATTGAAGTGTTTAAGTAAATGTGTTACAATTCATATGTCAAAAAATTATCAAAAAAAAAAACTAAGCTGATAAGTGAAAGATAATCTCATTATCTTATTTACAAATGCTAATGACAAATTTTGCCTAAAGCTAATCTGGAATTATAGACCTTCATGCCTGAGAAGGTTTCCTATTAATATCTCGCCTATTTTTTATTGACTTCTATAGAATCCTCTGTTTTCCTATTCTTTCTAATACCTCTTTGTTTCTAACCATCTCTATCCTCATCATTCGCCTGTAACACCACATTTTGGACTTTTAACCATTTCATTTGTGTTTAAACAATTATTTAGTTGCAAGAGATAACAATCTAAAAGTTGAACTGCTTTATTACCATTATTATAGAGATATTATCATTACTAAAAATCACTACACGTACGTTTTCCTTATCGCGTGAATAAATGTGCAATACATGTACGTATTACACGCACATAATGCTCAACTCTAGTA
>NW_020438983.1:254982-256888 GCF_000699045.2 Agrilus planipennis | reverse complement strand
ATTGGTTACTTTGCTAACAGTTAAAAATAAAATGAAATTTTTTTCTCAAAATTATTTTCAGTTATCGAATTTCACTCATACGTCAAAACTGCCGACGCGCCGTTGATCGAGTATATTTTTAAGAAAAATAATATAAGTAACGGTTTCAATCAATACATTCTCAATTTTAATTATCCATTCCTGAAAAACGAAAAAATCAAATCTCTTAACCCGAAAAACGGTTTCGTAAAATTGACTTACGATTTCACTTACGATTAGACTTTCGATTTCGATGTAGGTATTAGAAATAGTGATGTAATGAATAATGTAATAACTTGAAATTGTTATCGATTGATAACAATTTTATAATCGATATTTAACACAATTTAGGTGAAAAAACAGAAACGTGTATATGTAGCAAAATACGTATCGGCAAACGTAATTGAACAATAATTTTAAGGCAGGGGTCGGCAAACTTTTAAGCTGAAAGTCATTCGCAATAAAAATATTGTTTCATGAATTTCAAAAGGCCACGAATTTTTAATTCGCATTTTACATTTCATTTCAAATTTGTTTCAAATAAAGAAATGGTAATTAAATAAAATACTAATTTATTCATTACTATTTATATTACTTATTATTATGTTAAAAATCAATGCGAATGGTGACCCTACATTTCTCTAGAAAGTCAGGAACATGATTGTTTAAAACTTGACTGTAAATGTTGATTAGTTATTTAGCTTCTTAGCTTGTTCTTTATTAAGTTCATAAAAAACTTGTTGGTACATGTAGTTTGCGAGCCGCGGTATGCCAACCCCTGGTTTAAGACAATGATAAATACGTAAAATCATAAATATATTTTATATAACTGGCATAATAAAGTACCTTCAAACATTGATAGAATTTTGTAATGTTAATTAAATGAACCATAGAAAAAGCCATAATAAATTCTGTTTACAATCGAGGAGTTTACCAGCTTCGAGTTTTCCCGACAAAATTAGTAAGATATATCACGTACGTTGCAAAAAACAAGTTTTTTTTTCTATAAATGACTTGTGTTTTTTTCAATGCTATTTTCATCTAGCCTTTTTTGCCTCCTAGTCATTCGGTACAGACATGTTACAGATCGCAATACTTGACCGAACTTTACGGCTTCTTTTTCTATCGATTCCTAAAGTAAAAGAATAGCCTAATTTTTATGAAGAAAAACTGCTTTTTTACTAAGAAATCGTTCTTATACTCAGTGTTGTTAGAATCTACAAAAATACTTGCAATTTTAACTTTGAAAATTGAATTACATTTATACATTAGGTATTAATTAATGAAAATAGTTTTTAATATGAAAAAATTTCTTAAACACACTTTGTAATATCAAAAAATACAAACAAAATTACTGTCTGAACTATTACGGATATACTTATGAAAGACATTGAAAAATTATATCGCTTTATTTTGAAGTGAATGAAAAATAAAAATGCAAGGCACGTGTATTTAATTGGTTAAATAATATAAGCATCAACAACCGAAAGTTGAATACAATAACAATTGAATTATTTAACTTTTATTATCGTGCACAATAAATCTTATTTCTCTGATGAAGAGCCTAATTGGCTGAATATATATTTTTGCTGGTTTGAACTGGTTAAGGTTAAAGTTTAAACGTTAAAAAAGGACATTCTCCATCAGCGATAAGAAAAAGTCACTCGAAATCTTTTATAAAACATACTGAAAATATTGTAGAATGAAAAAATAACTTATTTATCAGCATACAAAAAAATCTTTGATGACGTGTTTGATACAAAAATTATTATTTTTTAGAAACTGTTTCACAAAAATAAGGTTTCAAAACATCCTGGTAGAATAACCGCAATCAAAATCGTTGTTTAGGTATTTACCGTTAATAATTTTTTGCCTATAACTACAAAAA
>NW_020438983.1:253943-254904 GCF_000699045.2 Agrilus planipennis | reverse complement strand
AACTACAAAAAAAAAATAGAAAATAAATATTTAATATACAGATTACGCATTATTTAATACTGACTCATTATCATCATGATAAAACAATAATTATTAAGGTGCGGCCAATAAGAAGCGAAACAAAATACAATTATTAAAGAAAAAATTCACTTAGTGCATTAATTTGAACTAAATGAAAAATTGGCAGTTTGTCCCGACCTTGTTTGTTGTCGCTGAATATTTCAATTTTCCAATATTGATATAAAGAACATTCCGAATTTATTTGATTAATCTATTAAAAGCATGCTTGGATATTTTATTGCAATTTAGGGTTACATCTTCATAATAAAATAACCGAATAGTAACAAAATCCTAACCAGTGCGAATGTGTTTGTTCCTTTTTTTAATTACAATTTCACGTCTTAACAACTCAACCGATAATCATGAAATTTTGTACACACATTTTCAGAGGTACACAAAAGGACATACGGTACCTTTTATAAAAAAGGAAATGCTGTTCCCAAGGGATAGAAGAAATTTAGTATTTTATGTGTGTAATAGTCGTCGATGATGTTCGTTCGACACGTACATACGACATCAACGCGAGCGAGGCGTGGGTAAAACCTATCATCAAATTTTGTACACACATTATCAGATGTAGGACGGTAGGGTACCTTTTATCTAGAAAAAATACTATACTGTCCCCCAAGGATAGAAAAATCAGTTTTTGTAGTCGTCGATGATTTTTGACATGTATTTAGGACATCAACGCGAGTAAAATCTGTCATGAAGTGTTGTACATACATTGACAGGGGTGCAGAAAAAGAAAGGGTGCCTTTAACCGAAAAATAATACTATACTGTTCCGATGGATAAAAAGATTAGTTTTATGTGGTCGTCGATGATCATTGATTGACAAGTATTTAGAACAACCAAGCAAGCAAAGCCGGTGAAAAATCTAGTACATATAATATATTATTTAA
>NW_020438983.1:242382-253741 GCF_000699045.2 Agrilus planipennis | reverse complement strand
ATATTGTAAACAATGATTAAAGTTACCTCCCCTATCTATACTATGCTATATAAAAGCAACTGTCGATTGTAATCCCCTATTATTTTTATTATTGTCGTTTTTATTAATGAAGTGTAAAGATTGTCATATGACTCTGTTTTACTATGAGTAATATTATGAAAATCTAAAATCCTGAAGTCAATAATGAGTAATGATGTGTATGTTTTAATAGGTACTAGCATGTTTTATCGAACAGAAGCGGTTTTTTACCATTTAACCACATCTTTGATATTAACAAAAGTAACAACTTGCATAATAGAATCGAATGCAATAAAAATATAGCAAAACTTGATGTAACTGACTAATATATAATTACTAAAAGTAGAAATGTTATTCAAAAATGATTACTCGTTACATGGTTGGTTGATTTTGACATTTGAAACTTCTATATAATAATAACGAACGATATTTTTCAAACCAAAATTTTTTGCTAATTGCTAAAATAAATTAGGTAGTAGATACTTAGTTTGATCGTAAATTTTGCTAGATAAGAGGATTAAATTTTATTATTTGGTGTGCTATTGCATAAATAAACTTATTTTTTGAGCAAAATATTTACCCTGAGGTGATTAAGTGTCCCGTCACTGTTACGCTCATGATACTCTTTCTAAACAATTAACATCCACCACCTAGCGGGGTTAGTTCTGCAGTTTACGATAAAGAACCGTTACTACTCCAGGTGAACTTGCTAAGTAGTTGTTACCTGCTTATTTTTTAACAAAAAAAAAGCAATTGTTTTCTATGACTTACCTCTAATTTTGTCCTTAAAATTTATCAAATACATGCAAGCACCTACAATTTTATTCTATATTCACCAATATTATTAATTTGTATCGAGGACGTTTCAGTAAACGAACTATTTTCAGTCTTTTTTAATTACTGAACAGCTGCTCGCCTTTTCCGGTTAAATCGCCGCATCAGTTCGTCACAAACTAAACATTCAACATCGCGAACATCTAAACGTGAACAACCAACAATACTAACGTAACACAAAGCATGCCCAACCAGGGACGTGACCTACAGACGTGACTGTTTTGTATTCAACATCAGACGAAGTCCGGAATCACGAATCACTGACGAGCAATTTTTTGACCGGAGTCTCGTCAACTCAATTTGTTTTAATTTTTTTCATTGACGTCAGATGTGTAGAGAGCACATGAATACTTGAGATAAATAATGTCAACAATCGACCAGTTATTACAAAGTGATAATAAATCCAATAAATATAGGGTAACAGTAAATTGCGCAGCTATATACATACATGTACTACTACGCACGCACTTATTGACAATTTGCTTCCAGTGGCGTAACACAGAGTTCGATAAACAAGGAGATAATAATGACTATTTATAAGATATTACTCTCTTGCAGGATCATTATAACTTTGTTAGCTACTAATAAGATTTATCGGGTGTAATTGTCTTTTGACAATCAATTTTTGAAATGTACGTTATTACTGCTTAGTTTTATTTATCATAATGGAAACTTGGTCATGTTAAAAAGTTCAATTGCATACATATATTTAATATTCATATGTGCAAACTTACTTTTTATAAATTGAATAGTCGTTTTAGATAGTTTCTTTATGACTAATTTGTTGATTGACCATTAGGGGGCTAGATTTTCGGGTAATACATTTTTCAAATTTTTGTTTTTCCCACTTCAAAAAAAAAGGTTCTCAACAACTATACTTTTTTTTCATTATTCTTTTTGATTTGATAGATTATGTCTAATGGTGCTCCCATTTTAATTAAAAAAAAAATATTCCATCTATAAGAGTAAAAAATGGGGGGATAATTACGCAATATCGTCATTTCTATGTAATGTTTTTCAATATCATGGTGGCCACAAAACTGAAAAACCTGGAAATGTCAGGGAATTTCCAATTTACTAGAAAAGTCAAGAGATTTCTCTCAAATCATGGGAAAAACTAAAACTTTTCAATTATCTTTATTTAACAACCTCACTTGAAATTTTAATTGAAAACTATTGGGTGAGTGGAGTTGACGCTGATAAACTACTCAGTCAATACAAGAGGTTATGCAGAGGATCGTTCTTTCTTAATTGTTTGTGGTTAGATAATATTATGGCTTCGCCAGATGATTTTAAAGAATTGACGAAATACATCAAAATTATTTTTACGTATTTTCACGGTAACTCATCTCTTGAACGTGGATTTTCCATCAACAAAGACTGCTTCATTCACTAATTGCACGAAGATTAATTTATGATAAATTAAGAAATGTTGGAATTAAAAATACTGAAATAACAAGTCTGATTCGGTCGTTTAAAAATGCAAAAAGCCGTTATGAAGAAAAAAAAAGAAAGAATTAGATAAACTTGATGCTAAGAATAAATATAAAATATATCAAGAAACAGCAATTGAAAAATCTTCTGGATAGAAAGAAAGCTCTAGTCGAAGCTAATCGTAGAGATAGTCAGGGAATTTTAAAATTAATTGTCTGGAAAAGTTAGGGAATTTAATTTCGAAAAGTGTGTGGTCACCGTAAATATATATTATAGACTACATCTCAAATGTGGTCCTATTTGAATGTTATTAACTTTTTATTTAATTAATAAAGAATCGATTCTTACACAAACATTCAGTATACGATTTATTGCAGGTACATCATAAAAGTAAAAAAATTAAAAACAAAATGGGTTTAAAACATCTCTTTTATAATACAATTTACAATAAAAGTGTACAAAATTATGGCACTTAGAATGTATTATGTACAAGTAACATTTAAATATATTTTCGCAATCCAGGCAAATGATTCTCTTATTGTGTAGTAGATGTCAAAAAGCGCGTATTTTTTTTGTTATCACAGTAAACTTCTCAGCTAACAACAACGTACCATTATTGATCATTCTCATTATTTATTACTTTTGGATTTACTACTTCTTTGCGAAAAAAATACGTAAATAGCCACAATACAACACACAACAAGGAAAGCGTAGTGGTAACGTAAAGTGGTACCTTATATGATTGATTAATATCATGAACCCATCCTAAAAAAAATAAAGTAATAGTTGTCAACAAGAATCAGAAGTCTCCAGTTAATGTTTCAAGATTCTTAAATATGTAAAAATAAATACAAGTACGCAGGCAACCCAATTGACACCATGCAGGCTCGCTTTAAGCACTATAACGGCACGGCATTTTTCTCTAATTGTAAATATTTCCCAAGCTTTTACTTTTTCACAAACATGATATGATATGAACAGTTTAAAATGTTACAATGGGGTCGCCGACAACGCATAAAACAGTAGCAATTGGTGCAGGTATCGGAAAAAACGTCTTGTATCTATCACTTTTAATCAAAGTAAATTAATTAAAATTTAGTAAAACAAACAAATAGGTTCTTATTTTCTTCGAATTTTTAGTATTTATTTTAGGCAAAAACCATCACTATGTTCAGTAGCATGTATTCATTATAATTATTATTAAATCTCTGTTTAAAATTTAATTTCGATCAATATGTTACGAACTAGTTTGAAAGTGTCGCATTCATAAAAGTCTGAAATTCTTTTATTTGAAGTATTGAGGTAGAAGTTTATATACAAACAAGTTGTTTAGTAAATAAAGAAGACTGTAAAATCAATTCTGCTTGCTGGAATATGCAAATTTTCTGAAATATTATTATTATGTTCTTTTTTTGAAAAAATGCAATTATTAAAATGCAAATTATGATGAATAATGACTAGCATATTGAATAATTAACTATCCTGCATCTCCAGGACTGTCAATGAGAATTATGGTTAATTGATTGTTACCTATAAATGGACCAATTATTAAGGATAAAAATCCGTTAATCATCATTTGTACTCCAAATGCAGTGGCCAGTTTTTCATATGGAACGTATTTTGGTAAAACTAATGACTGAAAAACTGCCTTTCCACCTTTTGATAAACCCCATAACGCACTACAAGCTAATACCACGTATCCAGTATCACAGAAAATTGCTAAAACTGCAACAAAAAAAAGTTGGTTAAAATTTCAAATAAAAATCGGGTCCTAATCGTTCTACAACATTTTCAAAATATTTTGTTTATGTGATATGTACATTCTATTTTGGGAAATCAGATAACAGGATGGAAATACAAGTAGGGATATAAATCAGAGGATAGGACAGAGTTTAGTCGCCTTCAATAAAAAGAAAAGTCACTTCTATGCTCGTGAACGGTTAATTCAGAAATTCTAAAAAAATTGTTAAAGTGTGAAACATGGACAGTGGGCGCAAGGGAAAAGAAAAAGAATGATGAGGATACCGTAGATAGAGAGGGTTAGAAATTAAGAGGTATTAGAAAAGATAGGGTAGCAGAGGACTATATGGAAGTCAATAATAGGTGAGATACGTTGGTAGGACGCCTCTTCAGGCATAAAGGTCTAGTCAGAGACATATTAAAGGCAGAAACAGGAGTTGATGTGAGATGTTCTAGTTTTAGTAACATGAGAGGATTAGCTCAGGTTAGAAAAGAGTGGGGATGCGTGTCCAACCAGTCTTGATTTTATCCCATTTTGATACTTACTAGTTCTTGCTATTGAAGATCCAATTAAAGTAATGGCATACATTAATCTTGGGTGCCATCCACTCTTATGGGAAAGAATTGGTAATGCCAGCCTTCCGAAGATGTCAAACGCTGATTGAATTGACATCACCATGGCGACATCTTTCCTCTCGAATTTAGCCATTTCGTATAATACAAATGGTACCATAAGTAAGAAGTTAAGTTCTGCCGCATAAGAGATTCCCATTCCCATCACCAAAGACACAAACTCTTTATCTTTAAATAATTCTAGATCGAATAAATCGGAAAGCTTTTTTAGCTTTTTTTTAACTTTTTTGGGATATTCAACATTGCCCCTCTCTTTCTTAAGATTACCATTTGCAACCCGTATTTCAGCTGCAGTTTCCTTATAAAATATATTATCAATATTATATACATAAAGGAGGTTTTTATCTTATAGATAAATGATATGGTAAAGTAATGATGATACTGCTAGATAATGAAAGGATAACTGCAGTTTGCTTATAAAATTCAGATATGTGTTAAGCATGAGAACCTATTTAGACATAGGTATACCCCCTTGGAGAAAATGAAAGAAAACTCAACGGGGAACTAGATTGAAGAAACTATCGAGCTGAATTGCGAATAATATAAGTAAAGGAACTTTATTTAAAGAAAAGTCAATTCATTAAAATTATGTACACTCTCGTGCTTGATAGGGAAACGGACAGTTGGTGTAAAATCGATCACAAAATTTGGTTATTAGAAGGGGTGCTTCGTTTGGAGCGAATATTTTTTTCTTTGCTGACATTATAACAGACAACTTGCGACACAAATATAAACATGAACGAATGAAGTTTTGATAAATTAAAAAATAAAAATTGTAATTTGCGTGTTATTCAAATGGGGAAAATTCAACAATCAAATGAAACTACTTAAAAGTGTAATTGAAAGCTCAAATTTTGTGAAAATTTGAAGTGTTCGCTCCAAATGAAATACCCTAATGTGAAATCTAGTACAATTTATAAAAAGTAATTAGGTATTTCTGTGTAAAAATGTACCTTTTCTACATCTAAAAGTATCTTAATACATAGCTTTATAAGGAAGTTCTGAAACCTTTCTTAGAAACAATTTTCAGAAATATATACATATGTATGTAAAATGCATTTATATTATGTATTATTTTTAAAACTTCCAAATGTTTTGTGAACTGAACTTCTTAAAACATATCCAAATATCATGTAACAAGTCATCAGCACAATTACATATTGAAATAGTCAAATTCCACCACCGACAAAATTAATAGAATGTGACTCGCATCCATTATCAAACATTTTAAATTGTTTATTATTTATTGCCCTCAACCCTTTCAGGCCATTCTTAAGAAAAAAATCTGTTACTAGAGACAACTTTTTTGTATAATGTCTGTATAATTGTCATGGTTGCTTACAGTGTTTTTTACTAAAGCTTCATCCTCTTGAACACTTTTGACTTCGTTTAATGGAAATTCCTTTCTGGTTTTCGGTATATTAGCAGGTCTAAGCAATAACACTCCAATAAAGGCGTGCATTGCCAACCCACTTAATAACAAAATTGTGCCAGAAGTGCCGTATATGTTGAGCAAATAGTTGCAAATTGTTGGTGCAAATATTGGTAATAAACCCACTCCTGTTATTGAGTAACTCATCGCAAGTGTAAGTCTTTTCTTGAAATATGAATTCATTGCGAGAGAAACAGAAGGCATAAGGATGCCCTGGCCTACTCCTAAAACGTAGAGTATTATACTTACATATATATACATATCATCAGAAATAAAATGAAAACTGACATTTTCGTTGAAAGATTCAATCGAAATTAAAAATTAAGAAAAACAGAAACATTATAATTTATGACACTGGCAACTTTATTTGTTGTCATCACCATAAGGTCGTCAGTCCTAAGACTGGCTGGACACGTACTTCCACGCGTTCCTATCCTGAGCTAATCTTCGCATTTCCCTAATACCAGAACAACCCACATCCTTAATTATTTGCGGAGTAATATAATCTATATCAACCTCTACCCCTCCTAACTCCCGTTTCTGCTTCTAATATGTCTCTGACCTTCAAGCCTGAAAAGGTACCCTACTAACCTATCTCGCCTATTTCTTATTGACTTCCATAGAGTAGTCCGTTCTCCTATTCTTTCTAATACCTCTTCATTTCTAACCTTTTCTAACACTACATCTCGAATGCTTCTAACTTTTTTCGCCGCGCCTACTGTCCATGTTTCGCACCCATACAGCGCCATGCTCCAAACATACACCTTTAACAACCTTTTTCGAATTTCTAAATTAACCGTTCGCGAGCATAGAAGTTACTTCTTTTTATTGAAGGCGACACGACCCTGCGCTATCCTCTTCTTTGTATCCTTACTACACCTTCCGTCCTGACTTATCTGACTTTTTTTAGAAAATAATTTACTACTTTAGAAATGTTATTTGTTGTTCCTAGTATCTTAGTAAACGGTCTACTCACAATTATTTCAGTTACTACTATTATAAAAATAACCTAATTTATATTTTCCCCAAATTAATACGAAATGTGCTTATTTTTTAAACAATTTCAAATTACCAACCCTAATTAAAGTTATTACAATAATACAGATGATTGTATGTAATTAACTATTTACTGCTTTGACTACCAATTTACGCCTTTTTTAATTTAAAGTGTTGAATTCATTTTATAATAAATATTGTACAGTAAAATTGAATGAGATATATTTTTACTTAACTAGACGACAAATGTTCTTTTTTCGGTTTATTGCTCCTAACTGATAAAAATGTTTTTATCTGTCTAATGGCAGTAATACCAATGATAGTCGCATCGCATTTCTTATCCAGTACAAAAATTTAAAAACCCTATAATTATAATAAGCATAAGGTAAAGATTGAGAAAAATCCACAAATAATATGGACCCATATCAGTGTCAAATAAATCACCCATTATGCATATATTTTTCTTTTTAATTTTTTTGGCACAGTGATTTGTAAAAAGTAGGTTACAATCTGGTTCATGTTTACAATTGGGTATGTGTTGTGATTATTTACATTTGAAGAATATTTTTGTGGATTTGGAACGTGTGCTTAATTATTACTGTGATGTCATTTTAATCACATAAAGCTTTCTCTCTCTAATTAAATTTAAGTACGCGAGAGTTGAATACTGAAGTATCCTATCATTCACATAAAAACAATTAAAATTATAAAAAGATTACTTACCTATTATAATGCATACTGTTACTATTAAACTTGCATATGTGTTGACAAAACTAGTTGTAAAAATTCCAATACAAATTAAACTACTTGCCACAAAGGCTAACTGCTGATAATTATACTTTTTTAGAACCGGAGCGCTCAAAAATCCTTAAACAGAAAACAATGGCAATTGTATTTTTTCTATTTTTCAAAACGATAAATAGAAATTAATGTATTCCTGTTTCAGGGAAGCATTGATATTTTTTGTCACTAAATGCATCAAATGCTTTCAGGCATCTAATCTTCTGTAAATTTTTTGAACTGATTATTGTCTGGAGCCCCAAAGTTTAAATACAGGCATAATTACCTTTACTTAATATCAAAATAAGAGACCTTAACTATATGAAATTATATGATAAAAGGAAACAATTTGGTAAATGTCTAGATGATGACCCCCACCCCCTTCGGGGGTGGGTGGGATCGAAAGGGGAGGTCTCCCCCACCTCTGTACCATACAAAGTTCGTGGCGGTCTCACCCCCATAAAAAGTTATGAGGATTAGATGGAAGTGGGGGAAGGGGGGATCGAAAGAGGTGGTCACCTGAGTAAAACCCCATAAAAAATTTGCGGCGGTCTCACCCCTATAAAAAGTTATAGGGGTTGAAAGTTGATTATTTTGACAATTCTCATACACTATAATTCAAATAAAATTCATAAAGAAAATATTTTCAAGCGGGTGGAGGTGGGGGATCGAAAGAGGGTGGTCACTTGAACAAAACCCGATAACCTAACCTAACCTACCCTATTGATAAAGATATTTAAATAATGTTTTATATAACTCTCAATATTTTTATGTATTGTTTAAGAATGACTATATAAATATTTACATGCCTAGAAATGTATAAAAATTGGCATATTTATTAACTTTGAACCCCTATAATTTTTTATGGGGGTGAGACCTCCACGAACTTTTTATGGTACAGTGGTGGGGGAGACCTCCTCTTTCGATTCCCCATCATCTAGACCTTTACCAACAATTCTTTACACAGAATGAAGGAGCACGAATGTTAAATTTCTTTTTCATAAGTTAAAAAGATGTATTCGGCACATTATTATACAATAATTATGTAGAAATTGACGGGCCCGCTGCAAATTATGCAGCCACTTTAATTCCATACGTTCGTATCCTAAAGCTCGATTTTCACTGTAAATTCCGTTTCCATTCTGTATCCATTCCGTAAACGTTCCGTATATTATTGTACAGACCTACAGAGAAACTGACTTTAAACATGTATGTCCACTTATGCAATTGTATATGTGCATACATTATCCTGTCTACATTCCATTTTAATTACATTTTTTTAATAGGCGGGAAGGCTGATAACCGACGGAAAGGTCAGTAGTGTGAATAGACAAACGTTTTATAAATTCCATCAGTTTATTTTTATTTCTTTTATAAAATCCAGTCCACAGTCAATCTAAAATTGACAGTTGCACTTTCACAACAGCCCATAGACAAAGTGCCTAACACATTATCTACCAACTCTTCTTTCCTTTAATATACTGCGAATCCAAATATCCAAAACTGCCTTCTCCGTGCTCTTTGCGCTTTCCTCTTCCATCCAAAGTGCGAACATTATCAAATTGTGTGAAATTTTTACGGAATTGATTTGGAATCGAAACGGGAATAAGTGAAATTCGACCTTAAATCATGCGCCTTAACAGTCAGTGAAAGCAAAGGGACGCAAAGACAAATTTACTGTAAATATATTTCGTTTTTCTGGACTTGCACTTGCAATTGAAAACTTATTATCCTACAGTACGTATTCTATGTATACGAATTATGAAAAATGTATGTACACAACGAATTTAGTACGTGCACCACGTACGATTGTTATTTTTGCAATTCAACGGCTATTGTATGATGACAATTTCCAAAAAATTTTCGTATTTTTTCTCAATGTAGGTCAAAATTTAAATTTATTACACAGTACTCTGGTACCTACCTAAACTACACATTATTGAGTTGTGCAGGTGTAGTAGAAAGGATATTTGTGCTGCCTTGATCTTCTGTATTGCGAACGTAGTTTCGAAAATCAAGGCAAAACATTGCAGCAGAGGTTGTACAGAAGACTAAAAAGATACCATTTAGTATGATGATTTGAATATTAATTAACACATTCAAGGATTACTCACATTTATTAAAGTACAAGCAGCAAGTATAATCCACCCGTAGCCACCGTCCAAATGAACAAACCCCTCAGTAGCCATGATCTCAATAAAAACTTTCTTAATATATTTTACATAGTGTTTATCGTGGCAAATCTTAATTTTGAAGTTTTTTGTTACACATTTAAATTTCGTTATCACTGTCTCATACTTTGAGTACACATATGTTATCTGTTACTACGGGTTTTATTTTGTTTTTTTTTTAATTATTATCTATATCAAAAATCATACATGTAACAATGGTTAAGTACAAATAAGGAAGATAAAAAGATGTATTTCATATTCGAATGCCACTTTGTATATTCACAAGTTGTTTGCGGTCTGTTGACAACTGAACAGCGGAATTCCTGATCATTACTTTAGGTGATAAGCAAAGAAGATATGCTATTTGATTAGGCACCGTTTTTATCACGTATTGTTTTAATGAGGTAGCAGTTGTTTTCAAAACTATTATTTTCAATTATTTCGTATAATGCTGAGCGCGCCGAATTAAATATAGAACAGCATGTTAATGAACCAATCACGCGCACGTTAACAATTGAAAACAAACAACTGAAAAGTAGTTTTGAGATAGAGACGAAGAAGCACCATAAACATAAACAGTCCACTCGTTCCGCAGATTATTTAAAGCACGTATGCATGCATGCATGTAGATGTTAGATAAAAAATTCGTATTTATACGTATACGTATAACGAGCGCGCGCATGTAAATGCCTACATGCTAAGTAACAATGGTGGGAGCTAAATATACAAGTTTTGATGCGGTGGGGAGTCATTATTTACTTAACAAAATGATATTGCATAAAAACACCATTAATAACAGTGGGTATGTGTTACTTACGAAGATAGACAACCTTTTCTACGTGTACTTTAATCTAATTATGCGATAAGCAAAAAATGAATTTCATGTTTCTATGTATGTAGGAACACATTTTATACTAGTCCCATCACAATACAAAAAAAAAAGGTTGGTACTAGAATTTGTTATTTTACAAAGTTTACTGTATAAATTTAGGGAAATAATAACAACAATAATATGTAGATAATAATTGACGAAACATGTTTAGTATAGAAAACAAAAACCGGTAAAGGTCTAGATGGGGGTAGGGTTGGGGGGGTGATCGAAGGAGGAGGTCTCTCACCCCACTGTAACATAAAAAGTTCGTGGCGGTCTCACCCCCATAAAAAGTTATAGGGGTTCAAAGTTAATAAATATGCCAATTTTTATACATTTCTAGGCATGTAAATATTTATATAGTCATTCTTAAACAATATTCAAAGGTAAAACTAATGGAAAAATACATAAAAATATTGAGAAAGTTATATAAAACATTATTTAAATATC
>NW_020438983.1:207458-240849 GCF_000699045.2 Agrilus planipennis | reverse complement strand
AAAAAAAACGATTCCTTTAAAATCCCACCAAACAGACAGCATCACCTTTTTTTGTTGAATATCGGCTTTGGAAATGGTTTGAGCCGGTTCATCTTTTTTGCTCCATGACCTCTTGCATTTGACGTTGTTGTATACAACCCATTTTTCGTCCCCAGTGATGATGCGCTTCAAAAACGGATCATTTTCGTGACGTTTGAGAAGCGAATCGCAACTAATGCCTTTATCGCGTCTTTATCATCTGATCTGATCGAAATTTAGCGAACCAGTTCTGGCACTGGCGTACTGTAAACACACTTTCTCCATACACATCAGTCAATTTCTTTCTGGCTTGAACAGCATTTTTACCCTTTCTGTAGTATAATTAAAATTTAGTAAAACAAACAAATAGGTTCTTATTTTCTTCGAATTTTTAGTATTTATTTTAGGCAAAAACCATCACTATGTTCAGTAGCATGTATTCATTATAATTATTATTAAATCTCTGTTTAAAATTTAATTTCGATCAATATGTTACGAACTAGTTTGAAAGTGTCGCATTCATAAAAGTCTGAAATTCTTTTATTTGAAGTATTGAGGTAGAAGTTTATATACAAACAAGTTGTTTAGTAAATAAAGAAGACTGTAAAATCAATTCTGCTTGCTGGAATATGCAAATTTTCTGAAATATTATTATTATGTTCTTTTTTTGAAAAAATGCAATTATTAAAATGCAAATTATGATGAATAATGACTAGCATATTGAATAATTAACTATCCTGCATCTCCAGGACTGTCAATGAGAATTATGGTTAATTGATTGTTACCTATAAATGGACCAATTATTAAGGATAAAAATCCGTTAATCATCATTTGTACTCCAAATGCAGTGGCCAGTTTTTCATATGGAACGTATTTTGGTAAAACTAATGACTGAAAAACTGCCTTTCCACCTTTTGATAAACCCCATAACGCACTACAAGCTAATACCACGTATCCAGTATCACAGAAAATTGCTAAAACTGCAACAAAAAAAAGTTGGTTAAAATTTCAAATAAAAATCGGGTCCTAATCGTTCTACAACATTTTCAAAATATTTTGTTTATGTGATATGTACATTCTATTTTGGGAAATCAGATAACAGGATGGAAATACAAGTAGGGATATAAATCAGAGGATAGGACAGAGTTTAGTCGCCTTCAATAAAAAGAAAAGTCACTTCTATGCTCGTGAACGGTTAATTCAGAAATTCTAAAAAAATTGTTAAAGTGTGAAACATGGACAGTGGGCGCAAGGGAAAAGAAAAAGAATGATGAGGATACCGTAGATAGAGAGGGTTAGAAATTAAGAGGTATTAGAAAAGATAGGGTAGCAGAGGACTATATGGAAGTCAATAATAGGTGAGATACGTTGGTAGGACGCCTCTTCAGGCATAAAGGTCTAGTCAGAGACATATTAAAGGCAGAAACAGGAGTTGATGTGAGATGTTCTAGTTTTAGTAACATGAGAGGATTAGCTCAGGTTAGAAAAGAGTGGGGATGCGTGTCCAACCAGTCTTGATTTTATCCCATTTTGATACTTACTAGTTCTTGCTATTGAAGATCCAATTAAAGTAATGGCATACATTAATCTTGGGTGCCATCCACTCTTATGGGAAAGAATTGGTAATGCCAGCCTTCCGAAGATGTCAAACGCTGATTGAATTGACATCACCATGGCGACATCTTTCCTCTCGAATTTAGCCATTTCGTATAATACAAATGGTACCATAAGTAAGAAGTTAAGTTCTGCCGCATAAGAGATTCCCATTCCCATCACCAAAGACACANAACTACTGCGTAGAATTAATTGGAATTTTTCACACACAAGCCTTGCTATATGAGCTCTCAAAGCATATAAAAATTATACGGCTTAAATGTGAAGTTGGGTGCAAAAGAATACAATTAAATCCTCTGTCGGGAAAAAACGAAATGACTTTCCGAACAACCCGATAGATACTTTACTCAGATTTAGGATTGCTACCAGGCCAGTTTTTCATAAATAAAGCCGGGCACCCGCCAGCATTAAAAAAAGACCGATTTTCCTATGATTGTCATAGATACTTATATTATTCAATTCAGAAAAGCTGCTAGAAACATGAAATCAAAATATGTCCTGCCATCTGTTGATAAATATTAAGACTTATTGCTTACTTATTTTTTTACTTAGAATTTGTATGTTTCAATACTTTTGTTATTGGTTCTTGACAGCTATAGTATTTCGTCATAATACCAAACGGTATTACAAAGTTTTAATCTTATAGCATTTTTTCTTTTAATCTAAAATCTAAATCATAGTATAGCATAGGATCTTTGAAAAAACAATTATAGTAAAATGTGTGATCCTCAAAAAAACACCCCCAGGACCGATTTACAATTAACAAAAAGATGGCAATCCTACTCAGATTTGTGTATCTGTGTATGTTGTTGACTATTAAATAAAAGATGGTTACACAAGGGGATCGTCTTCAGAATTTCACCATTTTGGAGCCATCTCTCCCCCTTCGTCACGTTAACTCAAACTTTCAACGTCCCCCTAATAAATATTACGTCGCAAAAGCTAGTCCACCCATCTACAAACGATTTATTGTACACAAATTTACTTGAATCGATGAAGCTTTCAAGTAATGTAACTCCATATTTCTCCACTTGAGATATATGATATCTGATATATCTTCACCACCTGAAGAAGGCACAGTGTGTGGAAATAATTATAGTGGTTATAATAAATTATTTGTAAATTCCAAGTGTTGCTATTTTTTTTTACAAATTTACTTTTACGAGAGGTGGTTAAGAAAAAAATTAAAATAAAATTGATGAACAACGAACATCACATTTCCTTTGATTACTCCTTCTCCCCTTTTTAATTTTTAATATGTAAATGTTAAAATAATGCTTACATTCGGCGAATCTCTAAAAGTAATAATTAAACATCTGCATGAATAAGCCTGAAAAATTACGACCCATCGAAGTTATGGTTTCCCTTGGTGCTTTTTTCATTTTCACTACTTTTGGTAATAGTAATAAACAATACATAACACACGGGAACAGAAGCGTTTTAAAAGTTAACAATTCCGGTTGGTTAAATGATCAAATAAATTTCAGTTGCAATAATTTTAAAATGTTTGTGTTAATCAAAATCACATAAGTACAGACTTTTTGAAGGGGACGTTAGTGAGGGTGGTATTTAATGGAAAACTCGTCAAAACGAAGTCATAAACCATTAACCGTACTGATTTTGTCAGGTGCTAGGCACAGGTAATGCTGGGTACACGATTATCCGGCACTCGCAAACTCACCATTCGGAGCTCTTTAGTTTTTAACTACCTTTTCTATAAACTCTGATGTATTCGAAATGTACTCGGAACAATGAAAAATTCAAGTTTCGACGTCCCTCAACTGGTCGCGGCTAATTTTTAAGATGCGGTTGCATATTTTTTAATTTTCCAGTACCATGCCGTCCAATGTTCCCTCCTGATTCTAATCATACCTTAATGAGAGAATTAAGAGCATATAATCATGAATTTGAACTTTTAAGCACCTTTGGAAAACAATATTAAAAATTTTTGTTAATGATAAATTAATAATGTAATAAAGTGTATTATACATATAAATTTTAACGTAGTTTAAGTTTAACGAAAGGGTTATTTAATAATAATCAAATTAAACTGAATTCTTAATTTTTCAAAATAAATAACTTAGGTTTGCTATTTCTTATAAATACTGCATCCCTTATAATTTATTGAGGCGAAGTAAGCCGAAGGCTAGCGAAGCTCCATTCTTCCCCGATTCAGGACTCTTATTGTTTAGCCCCATTTCATCTTGCAGCATACTGCGAAAATTACCTAGTATTATAGAAGAATATAAATACACTGCATACTCTGGAATACACCTTGTACGAAATAATAAACGAAACAAAGTATATAATCTTTGGTTTATTGTTGTATAAAATATTTTGATTAAAATGTGGGAACAATTAAAAAAAACTAGACTATTAGGAGTCTTCTAATGCTGCAGTGGCCTTTGCCTTTTTACTTCGCAAAAAGAATTCAATACTCCATGCAATAAAAGCNATAATTAATTTATTTATTAATTATAATTGAATTATTGTTTGAGTAAATAGTTTTTATTCATTAGTTAAATAAAAGGTCAGGGCTTTTCACTAAAGCGTATTAGATCAGTAGAACATTTATCTAGTTAACAGATTATTTATTGAAACAGTCAATGTCCAGACGTTCCACTCAATACTATCTATGATAATTCAGTAAACAATAGAATAAGAAGAAGGGAAGGTAATGATAAAAAGGAAAACATAATGGCTGAAATAGGATCTCAAGAAGAATAATCAAAATAATAACCCTTATTTTATATCAAAAATTCATAGATGTTCTTTAAAAACTACACTTTGAAAGGTACACGTTTTATGGGAGATATTACAACATTGTAGATCAAATTACCCCAAAAGCGGCATGTTTTCGATTCGTGGAACATGCACAGTTGATTCTAGCCCTATAAGTCTTCCAAGCTACGGTTATTGAACATTTACATTAGTTGTTTTTTCCTTCTTTTCCCTCATTAGGTTTGTGATTAGTGAAGCATGCGTTAACTACGTAATTTGGCTGCTAAGGTCTTTACACCTCGCAAAATAACGACTATTAGACGTACACACGCTACCTTTCAATCAAATTCTTGACTTGTTTGTTGAAGCAAACATTAGTTAAAGTCGACTTTTAGCCTTATATTAGTGCCATTAAACCTATTCAAATTTTCCTGTCAATCATTTTTTTATTTCTCACTACCTTTTTTCATTCTAGTCCCCACAATTGGAATGTTCAATCGATTTATACTATAATTGCTAAATTTCGTCATATTAGAACCAGGCCCAGCTTTTCTATTGGCCACTCTGGGCAAGTACCCATCAGGGCCCCACGTTTGAAGGTAGCCCCCTAATTGCTGCCAGATTCATCCGCCAACCGAAACCCGATAATTATATATATTTATATTGAGCAAATTAACCAATAATTACAAAACAAAACTAAAAACAATTCTAAATGTAGAAAGTGCATTGAGAATCTTTCTAAGCATGATGGTAATTGACTGCAATGGAGAACGCTCCTTCTCCAAATTGAATAGAATAAAAAACGAACTAAGAAGTACAATGATTCAAAAATTATTGGCCAGTTTGTCGCTAATGTTTTGATTTTCTCAAAACTAGGAGAACGTTATTAATAAGCACATAATTTTGAGTACTAACCTGTTAATGCCAAAAAAGTTACTTTTCCAAATCGTCATCCATAAAATGCATCATTCAGAATTTGACTTTACCCCTTCGTCACGTTAAGTCACACTTTCAGCGACCCCTCTAACAAATATGACTTCTCATCCCTATTCCCATATAAACAATTTTTTTGTGATTAAAAATAACAATGAGAATGACTTTCTATCGTAATGAGAAATTTTAAGAATTGCCAAAACATTAAAATAAAATTGATGAACAACGAACATCACATTTCCTTTGATTACTCCTTCTCCCCTTTTTAATTTTTAATATGTAAATGTTAAAATAATGCTTACATTCGGCGAATCTCTAAAAGTAATAATTAAACATCTGCATGAATAAGCCTGAAAAATTACGACCCATCGAAGTTATGGTTTCCCTTGGTGCTTTTTTCATTTTCACTACTTTTGGTAATAGTAATAAACAATACATAACACACGGGAACAGAAGCGTTTTAAAAGTTAACAATTCCGGTTGGTTAAATGATCAAATAAATTTCAGTTGCAATAATTTTAAAATGTTTGTGTTAATCAAAATCACATAAGTACAGACTTTTTGAAGGGGACGTTAGTGAGGGTGGTATTTAATGGAAAACTCGTCAAAACGAAGTCATAAACCATTAACCGTACTGATTTTGTCAGGTGCTAGGCACAGGTAATGCTGGGTACACGATTATCCGGCACTCGCAAACTCACCATTCGGAGCTCTTTAGTTTTTAACTACCTTTTCTATAAACTCTGATGTATTCGAAATGTACTCGGAACAATGAAAAATTCAAGTTTCGACGTCCCTCAACTGGTCGCGGCTAATTTTTAAGATGCGGTTGCATATTTTTTAATTTTCCCGTACCATGCCGTCCAATGTTCCCTCCTGATTCTAATCATACCTTAATGAGAGAATTAAGAGCATATAATCATGAATTTGAACTTTTAAGCACCTTTGGAAAACAATATTAAAAATTTTTGGCCTGATATTTTAATTTCAGGCAGTGGATTAAATCCCGACAGCCGGGATTCAACAATTCATCTTAAAATATCGGTTCAAAAACCTCAAATAAAATGACGCAAACTGCAGCAATTTTAAGTTGCATTTGAAGGCCCCAGCTGCCGATATTTCAAGCTGAATTTGCGATTCCTGTCAGATGGGATTTGATCCACGACCTTCATTTTAATATGTATTATTGATAAAGTCAGTTGTATATGGAAATTACCAGATATCGGTGGCCATTTTGAACTTATTTTAGTTCTCCTCGACATATNACGTAGTTTAAGTTTAACGAAAGGGTTATTTAATAATAATCAAATTAAACTGAATTCTTAATTTTTCAAAATAAATAACTTAGGTTTGCTATTTCTTATAAATACTGCATCCCTTATAATTTATTGAGGCGAAGTAAGCCGAAGGCTAGCGAAGCTCCATTCTTCCCCGATTCAGGACTCTTATTGTTTAGCCCCATTTCATCTTGCAGCATACTGCGAAAATTACCTAGTATTATAGAAGAATATAAATACACTGCATACTCTGGAATACACCTTGTACGAAATAATAAACGAAACAAAGTATATAATCTTTGGTTTATTGTTGTATAAAATATTTTGATTAAAATGTGGGAACAATTAAAAAAAACTAGACTATTAGGAGTCTTCTAATGCTGCAGTGGCCTTTGCCTTTTTACTTCGCAAAAAGAATTCAATACTCCATGCAATAAAAGCTATTATTAATAATACACATTGTGAAAAGATGCATATCTTATAGCTTCCCGTTGCATCACGAATGTATCCTAAAAAAAAATCAAATTAATTGTGATTCGTTTTTTAAAAATTCGAAAACCCGAATTGACTAGATTTTCAGTATATTGTATCTGAAATTCCGACCAGTAGTCCCAAAGAGTTGGAGTTCCACAGTAAATAGTAAAATAATAAATATACACATAATATGAATATACCTAATTGACATTAGGACTTCATATGCATAGAATCTAATCAGAAGAATAAGGCCTAAAACGTACTAAAAATCCAGTCAATTCGACTGTTAATCTATATTTTTAATTTTTTTGCTTAATCGATTTCTGATCTTTTTTTTATTCAATTAGTATAGTCCTTAATTATTTTATTGTTTTTATAATCACTTATTGTTTGTTTTTGATGAATATACTTACCGAGAGGGGGGCCCAGGAATATTACAAAAAATCCTCGTATTACCATATGTAATCCCATAGCGGCTGGGAATTTTTCAATAGGAACTACTTCCGATATTGTTATAAGAAAGTTTATGAACACGAAACCTCTAATAATTCCAGCCACAGCAAGAACGATTATCATTGGTATAAATTCTGTTTGGAGAGCCATAACTAAAATAAGTGACTAATTTTAATGTATTATACGGGGCTTTGAACTAAAAGTACACTTCTAATACGAATAAGTGAGTGACTTTTATACAATAAGTTTAAATAGTAACATTTTTTAATTCGTATAACTATCAGATAACAGGTATAGTATAATTCCTATCTACTAAATTATATCTGGTTACTGTAGTACCTATTGTACATGCTTGACAAGAACTTTACCCTTACATAGGACTATACTTGCCAAACTGATCGTAAATATACAGGGTGTAACAGAAATAAGTGCCGAGCTTGCAGGAAGTTATAGAGCACTATAAAACACGAAAATTAAGTAAATATTTGTATGTCCGAAAATTTATCGTTTTCTATAAAAACAGTTGAAAGTACAGGTAAATTCAATCCCGGCCCTGGTAAAGAAATACGGTCCGCAACGCTGCACTTAATCACCTTTCTATAATCGATATTGTTTACATTCTCCATCCATGTAGTTGCAGAGTTTTTATCGCACTACGCTATTCGGTAGACACTTATGCTGCTAATTCGCGCACGGAACCGTCTTAGGATTGTACATTATTGTGATTTTTTTAAAAATAATTTTTGCCCTTAACTACGCTGTTTGATTGTTTATTGCATTTAGTTTACCTTTTTCAAAGCTCGGATGTTATTTCTGTTACACCTTGTACGATGCAGCCTATATTACACAAACAAAATTATAAAGAACATTAAACTCTCGGTCAACAATTTATAAAAGTTCCCATGTGGATCGAAGATCGCGATTAAATATTAGAAATCATTAAATGGCGATGTAATTCTATATTTCCGGTTCGGCTTGACTTGTGATTTATTTACTACCTAGAATTACTGATGCAACGGTAGTGTCATAGCGGAAGCAGAAGCGGAAACAGAAGTAAACAGTAAATTTTTGCGGAAGCGGAAACGGAAGCAGATGCGGAAGCGGATGTGTAATAAGTTTAGGTGACTCTTTAATGCAGTGGTTGTACGCCCCTTTCGCGAATATTTTGTTACAGATTTTAAATTCAGTACTTACATCGTTAATATCAACAAAATAATACCAAAGAAAAATTCTTTTTGATTTCAAAATTGCACTTTTAATTCAGAATTTACACCACTAAGTAAACACTATAACTGTGTTAGTATTTTGGAAATGAAATTATCAAAAGAATTGCTAAGGGGGAGCTAAAAGTCCTGAGCGTTTTTAGATTAAAGTAGAAAACCAATAAGAGTATAACCAAAATTTATACCTATATTTTATATTTTGTCAGGGTAGGGGAAGAGAACCAAATTTGATATTGCGGGGGGCCTTGCGACTATACACTACACAAATAGTTTCACGACGAGAGATTCAGTACCTAATACTATTTCAGTATTCTGATTACGTGGATATAGGGTTATAGGGTCAGAACCTCATAAAGTTTTAAGGATAGAGATTTAAAGGATTGTGAAATTATACATTTAATAGAAGAGTTGATTAGTTACGGGTTTTAGATTTAAAATCGTTTGGAATTTTAATGATTAATAGTTTTAGCGGATTTTGAAGTGTTTTCGGAGATTATGCTCAAAGTCTGACGTGCTGGGGTTAAATTGACCGCAGATTTGAATTCAGCGACTCCAATGCGACTTTGTATTGCGCTACTGTCGTGGTAATTTCGATAAGTTTAACTCAAGAGCTTAATGTTTTTATTAGCAATAGTATTTTATTCGCACGGGTGCAATGCTGATACTAAATATGTATATTTTTGTTTTGTTTAGATTATTATCGAGAAGGGGAAATCTTCAAAAGATACCCCCTGAACATACTAAATATACTACAGAATGTCTTTATATACAACATTCACAATTTTTTGTCATTAGACAATAGAAACCGGCCTCCCGCCCGGTACCGCCGAGCCGCTATGTATTTTAAGTCTGTAATATCTTCGAAAATATTCATTTAAATTACATGCTGTAAAGGGCCATATTGATCTATCTTAAATGTACAATGTATTTAAAAGTACTTAATTGGATAAGAATTAATGCTGTATTGCCTACAATCGCTTCGTAAATAAGTCATTATTCCTCATAAAAACTAAAGGATAAAACTGGTTATTGTGGGTTATCTCTAAGAGATAGACATGTACCATCTCGGACTTTTTTGTAGACCCTTTAAAGATGTACAGTATTGTAGTACATTATTTTGATCTATCTCGTAAGGTTCAGCCAGCGTTTGCAATGTAAGCGCAAAAAATGTGTTTATTTACGACATCACATTAGAAACCTCTAAAATTGTCAGTGTTTCCGTACTATATTATGCATGTATTATACATATAAACCTTCCTCTTGAATCACTCTATCTTTTAAAAGAAACCGCATCAAAATCCGTTGCGTAGTTTTAAAGATTTAAGCATACATAGGGACAGACAGTGGGAAAGCGACTTTGTTTTATACTATGTAGTGATTATGTATGTTTCCATAAACTTACCTCCTCTAGACAATGCTAGTAATAATAGTCCTACCCAAAAGAGCTGTCTTTTCGTAAAATTAAATCTGTCGAGTACTGAGGGTAAAATAAGTCTAGCACAGATGTCGGTAAAGGATTGAACTGATAAGAATAGGGCAACTCCTTTTGTATCGTATCCTAAGTTTCTAAAGAAGAACGGTATCACAGTCTTAAAGTTTCCTTCGGATGAGTAGAAAAGTGACAAGCCTATAACTAAGTTGACGTAGACGGGATCATGAAGAATATCAAAATCCATGAAGCTGTGAACCTTCTGCCAAATCGAAGTCTTTTTCTTTTCCTTTAATTTTTGAAATTCTGGCGACAGAACAACGTCTTTAATAGTACGTTCCGGTTTTACCGATGCATCCATCGCAGCGACACTGTGGTGACGTTTTCGAGGTTTCTTCACAACTTTCAAATCATCTGCACTCTGTCGAAGATAAAGTTAACAAACCATGTTACACTGGATAAAAAACAATCGAACTTTACCTCAAAATTTAAAAACGTTGTTGATCCCGTTAAGTCCATTTGACCATAAGCTGACATATCCTGGTCGCTACCACTATTCTTTATCCTCGAACCTTCAAAACTTTTCGTTGATGCGCTTTTTCTAAATTTCGTTTGGAAGGTGTCAAAATCTTTAAACGTATTTTCACTCGCATTTTTGGGTACGCGACCTAAATCTGTATTTAATAAAATTCTGGTTTGCGCTTCTTCATCATCGCCTTCTTCTTCTGCAATCGTTTCCATCGGCTATGAAAAAAAGGACACATTTAATAATTTCAACGTCATAAAATTATTGCCATTAAATTTATTTTTAGAACGATCAGTTGGAAAAGCAGTACAATTTTCAGTAAAACCGCTGTTTGCCCGGATTCTATTTTCGGCCAACACACAAAGTTTTTTTATTTACGATTTGGTAAAATAATGATAAACTAGAGATGAGCCGGGTACCCAGTTTGGATCCAGACCATTTTTAAGATCCAGCCGGGTATCGAATAATGACGTCGCGTACCGCCAGTGCGGGTTGAAAAAAGAAAAATAAATACTAGCAATAAAAAAAAAACCTAATACAAATTAAAATTAGGATTGAGATAGGTCGTCTGTTCTATTATTTATTGATAACTATACTAAATTATTTGTTGTTTCTAGTTCTTGTATTTAATTTTTCTCATGAACATGAATACATCAGTAAGGCCGAACTATTATACAATGAACATTATAAACTCGTTTCAACGGTTTCAATTTAATCCTATTGTTGAAAATCCGCCAGCCAAGAATTAAAATTTCATTGGTTTAGCATTTTAACGACTTTTGAACGAGACTGAATGTGGTTGGGGATGTTGGTGAGGGTGGTATTTAATGAAAAGTCCGCCAGAACGAAAACTTGAACCGGAGTGTTTATCCGACACCCGACAAAATCACTATCCGGTACATCTCTAGATACAACTGATTGAATTCTGGCAATGAGCGACACTAACTATGAAAATATTGTTACAATGGAAGTGAAACGTATAAGCAAATGAGATGTGAACAGATAATAGCAATTGTCTACTAATTAAGTTGTTTTGTGTTCTGAGAAACATTTGTACTTACCTTTTTCTGCGATTCCTGTTCTAAAGGAACATAATGCCATTCGGCTGGTTGGAGTAAGCAAGCTCCAACAAGAGCGTGAAGTGAAAAGCCTCCCATAATGAGGATCGCTCCGCGGAATCCGTAATGGTGTAACAGAATCTGGGCTGCTTGAGGTATTAGAACCATTCCAAGTGCTGATCCGGCTACAGAATAACCGAAAGCCCTTCCACGCTTTTTCACGAAATACCGATTAAGGGCTACAAAAGTCGAAGAAGTCGTCAAGCCTGCACCGAGACCTACAAAAATTATATAATTATTATAATAATCTATTAACTAATGACCTAATACAATAGCTTTAGTTCCTAACAACCTAATGTCTATAGCGCATAGTAAATGACGGTGGCAATTTAAAATTGTTGGACGCGATTGGCCAGTTTGTCGATTTTATTTGAGTGGTTCTATCAAATATCAAAGAGGTCTGTCCCGTGACCCGTCTGCTAGCAGCAAACAGCTATCATTCATTCAACTTGTAACATTCGAGAGATTGGAACCTTGCATGGTTATATGTATACATATACAGCTCTGGTTCAAATGTTTTTTTGTTGTTTGCTGCCTGGACACTCGAAACCAAGAGTCGTGTTTTGAAAAGAAGAATGGACTAAACTAGTAAAAATGCAAATAGATCATTGTAACAAGCACAGGGAAAGTTATAAACAAAACTTACAAAACGATTTAAAGCAAAAATACTTAATAAAAAGGCCGTCCGACATTAAATCATGAGAATGTGGATTACTTATAAGTATTGAGAAATGATGTACGAGATGTGGCAATTAAGGTCCGATAATTTCATTGTAACTTTCCACCTAATAATACGGAGGATTCGTACTCGCGTTATTGCGAATTTTAAATCTTCCTTTAGCATCCTTTAGGATGAAGTCGGTAGATCGTTTCGATAAAAATTACCTACAGTATATTATGGTATGAATGTACTATGTTGTGTTGTTGAGCGAAAACAATTTATCTATAGCAACGTAAACTGCACTTTTACCATAAAAATAAATAAATAAATCTAAATTTTAAAATACTACACTGCTTACGACATAATTCACATAATTCTAACTAGGTACAACTTTTTCGAAAACGTATGGTTGTACCTTAGCTATAAAATATATCGTTCTTCAAATCATTTTAAGCAGATAGTTTATGAACATGTATAGGGATATAGCCAATACATCTAATTTTTCGTTTAACTTTAAAAAATCAAGTTTAATTTGAAACACCATAAATAGAATAACAGAATTGCAAGATGTGCGCAAACTTTTAAAAAGTTTGTTTGAAAGTAAACTATAAATTACTTCAGGATAGAGGAATTGTATTATAGTATATATAAGACTTTCTCATGCCTCTGCAGTGCTCTAGGTTTTCAGTTTGTTTTAGTTTTATATTCCGGATCAGCCCTTGCTGTTTTTATTGAATTACAAAAATACAAACTACAAAATCCAGATTTCAGAGTAGAAGTGGGCTTATGTCACCGTCTGTAGATATTTGTTACTAATTGTAGTAATTCGTAACATTTGACAAAGATTGTCTACTTACTATGCTAAACTGTACGTATAATAACTTTTGGCTTGCTTACAATTTTGTTTTAATTTGTAAGGCAGTTTTCTTTTTTGTTCATTATTACTTTTTGAAATGATTTACACTTTCACGTTTCTTTTTATAGAAAATAAAAGAATTGAAATTGTCAATACGCTTAAGAAAATATATATTTTCAAAAAAAATTATTATTAATTACGTTACAGAGTTATAATGATATTCACATCCTAAAATGTATTTGTTTGTTAAACTAATCAGCATCGAATGCTTTATGACGTTGTCTGAATTCATTGTCTTATTGATGACGAAGTATCTGTGTATATTATTACTAATTATGTACATTTCACTTTATAGTACGTAAATATAATAATTATAACGCACTCAAAAGCATTTTTTAAAATATAAATATCTATCATATCTCTGTTTCAATTGGATACTTAAGCGGTATTCCTATTTTTTGTATTAGCCCATTTAATTGCAGCGTGAAATAGATAAAGTGTTGAGTGATAAAATTATATTTTTATGTAACATTTCATTTTCTGATACACAATATTACACTGTGTGGTTAAGTGTTGGTAGCTTGTATTGCCTTGAAAAAATAAATTTTGATTATATCATGAAAAAATAACCTTTCGGCTTTCCTATAATTTAATTTAAAACCTGATTTTATGATATTATACAGGTATAATTACGTAAATGATAAAAAGTGTTACAATTAAAAATCGTGTTAGGCTATTGAGATAAATACTTACATCAGATTTCAGCCTACAATATACATATAAATATCTTTATAATTACCATTGGATCAATGACTACTTAATTATAATATTAAATATTTAAAAAACTGCCCAGATATAATAAAATATGGTAAGAAAAATAGGTACATTTACCAAAGATTTTCATAATTTTTCCCAATAAATTCACAGAGGGTTTTTTGAGATAATTAATTGTCAATAGGAAGTTGGTTTATTAAAGTTGTTGGTTAGTAAACGTAAAAGTCATTAGAAAATAATTTGCGAGAGGGTCTCTAACGAGATCTGTTCAAAAAGTATCGCGAATTTTGTGTTTTTTCAAAAATTATTTATTTATTCATGAATATATATTTTGTTCCCTTCAAAGCAATCTCCACCGGATATTAAACACTTGTGTTTTTTCCAATCTCCGAAGCACTTCAAAAAATTATTTTTTGTGATCTTGTTCAGCTCCTCCTTCGATGCCGTCTCTATCCCCTCAATCGTAGCGTAGCGTCGTTCTTTCATGAGCCTCTTCAGTTTTGGGAACAAGAAAAAAGTCACAGGGGGGCAGATTTGGGCAATATGGTGGTTACGGCGATGTGTGAGCAAGGGTGTTATCATGGTGCAAAAGCCAATTTTTGTTCTTCCACAAATCTGGGCGTTTCTGGCGAATTGCTTCGCTCAAATTGCGCATAACTTTCAGGTAATATTCCTTATTGACCGTTTTACTATGTGGCAAGAACTTATGATGCACCACGCTCCTGCAATCCAAGATAACTGTAAGCAAAACCTTCACATTCGAGCTAATTTGGCGCGTTTTTTTCTGTCTTGGCTCGTACAGCAGCTTCCATTGGAATGATTGAGCTTTGGTTTCCACGTCATAACCATAAACCCATGATTCGTCACGAGTTATGACCCTCTGGAGCAAATTTGGGTTGTCGCGGACTGAGTCGAATAGCTCCTTAGCAATATTAATGCGATGCTGTTTTTTGTCGAAATTGAGCAATTTTGGTACGAATGTCGCGGCAACCTGTCTCACCTGTCTCGTGCCCAAATCATTGGTAAAAATCGAATGGCAGGTATCAATCGATATGTTTAGGTCCTCAGCAACTTCTCTAACGGTGATTCGACAATTGGCCAATACTATTTTCTTCACTTCATTAATGTTTTCGTCTGTTGTTTACATGCTGGGGCGTCCGGCACGCTTTTCATCGTTCACATCTCGGCCCTTTGAGATCAATTTGTACCACTGATTCTTTGATCCGTTTTTTGGAATAGGCAAAAGCAGCTGTCAAAAATTAGCTGAACATTTGACATGGCCGAACTTGTCGGTATAAGTTAGAGACATGAGAACCAACATAACGCAACAAAAAATCGAAAATCGAATATACATAACCCACGGAAATTCAAAATTCGCAATACTTTTTGAACAGACATCGTACAGCACCCAATGACTTTTTAGAAATATCGGTATACATATTTTTGATATTATTCAAGACGAAACATTCTGTTTGAGACTTACCATTGATAATACTGTACGTGATTATTATATGAGAAACATTTGTGGCAAATGTAGTTAGAATAAGCCCGATTCCAACATATAACGCCCCAACTGCGGTAACTTTACGATATGAAAATTTTCTGATTAAAGGTCCGGTCAGGATACCAGAAAAATTGATTAGTATGTCCATTGTGCTTGTTATCACAGTAGCTCCAGTTGTACGAACACCCAGGTCGTCTAACATGTCCCCAAATACTAATCCAAAACATTGTTCCATCGATCGAGCATTTAACTGTCATTGTAAGAAACAAAAAAGTCGTTAACTAAAACTCCTTACGGTACAACATATGTGAAACATCGTAATTAATTTGAAAATAAAACAATAGGAACGTTTCACAGATCACGAATGTTATTATCTTCAAAATAAAAGAGATCTTCAAAAATACGATTTAGAAATACAAAAAGAAATTGCAAATCTTTTAGACTTGAACCCAGGATGCAGGGTTTGCATCGCGCCATTCGTCAAAAAAATCCAGAATCCTGAATCCTGTCAAAAACTCTTCCGAAAGCCTACGAAACTGTATAGACATACTAGAGACTAGTCCTAGACCATAACTAATTTTAGTTATTGATAAATATCGATAATTATCTTTAACTGTCGATACGTCGATAATTATATTAATATATCGATAACTGTCATTATATACATATATATGTTATCAGAGATTCCTAGGAAATGTATACAATTCCGAGGCTATACAGGAAATGTATAAAATATTGTTTTAAAGATTTTTTAATACACACATATCCTAATAAATGTATACATTTGTAGGAATTGTATGAAATTCCGGTATTGTACTAGGAAATGTATAAAACTAAAGCTTTCTGTGAATAAAATACTCTAGCAGGGGCATTACATAAACTCCAATCTGTCATAAATCTACCTAACCGTCACCAATACATATGCATCTCCAGGCAGATTGTCATATTATTGACTATTTTATGTCATATGCTGCCAAACTATGCTTCATTATCATTTCTACGACCAACATATATATACACCAAAATGATTAGCATATTCACCTCTACAACATACGAAAAATTCATATGCATTGGTGGCGTCATTGTTTGGTTAGGTTAGTAGTTTATTCACAGAAAGCATTCGTTTTATACATTTCCTACAACAATATCGAAATTTCATACACTTCCTACGAAATGTATACATACCCAGGATATGTGTGTATTTAAAAATCTTCGAAACAATATTTTATACATTTCTTGTATAGCCTCGGAATAGTGTACAGTATTTCATAGGAATTGCATACATTTCCTAGGAATTGTATACAATTCCTAGATTTCATACATTTCCGGTAATATGTATAAACATCGGCGGCGTACCTACAATTTACAATTGTAGTTCTTTTTTAATTGTAAGGCTTATGCAAATTTGAATTTTCTTTAAAAATATTTCAAAAATATACCATAATGTAAATGACAAAAAACGGTACTATTAGAAATAGGGAAATTTTCAAAAGAGTTGGGGGCATTTTCCACAGTCTTTAGCCGATTAGACTAGACCCTTTGAAACCATGCTTACTTTGCCTGGCGTTTGAGCATTTATTAAACTTTTTTTTAATTTTCTGTAATTCATAGAATTAAAAGTGAGAATGTAAATTTGAGGTGTTTCTTTTAGTGGGAATCTTCTTGTAAACTTCACAAAAAATTGTATTGTTTTCATGTTGTTGTACAGTGTAAGGGGATTTTAATATTTAATTTAATAAGGTCGTCTTATTTTTCTATTTAATTATTTTTTTCCTTTTTTAATTATGCACTAACGGAAGATAAAAGGGGCTTGAAGTAAGTGCAGTGAATCCATTACATATTTTGTTTTTCAAGTAGGTAATAGTATGAAGTCGTATATTGTCCTGCTTAACCATAACCATATTAATTATTTTTCGTAGAAAATATACCCTTCAATCGATTAAAACGACAATAAATAATCATTGAATTTATTACAGTACATTAAACTTTTACGATTGGATGTATCGTTGGTTATTGTTGTCGAAATCTTTATGCACCATTATTGTTTTATTGTTGTGAAAATCGACATCTAATAACTGTTTTGAGAGTTCAATTAATATATGTGTTTATTAGTATTTTTATTGAAAGCAATCTATTCTAATATTCTACATCAACAAATTTTTCATAATGTCAGTAATAGACATTTTCATATTGTAGTTAATTGCCACAGAAAGCCCATTTAAAAAGATTACCTACATATGATAACAACTTATCCATCTGAACCGTAAATTGATAACGATTTTGCAATCATAGGTTAGAAAATTATTTCGAGTGGTTAACAGTAATTGAATTCAATTACATCGCGGAATGCTGCTCTACACAATATAATAGAGTACACCTTTCGTCTAGGGAAACAATAAATTAATAAACTGTAATCATAATTAAAACAAAACAAAATTTTGTATGAGGACAGAAATTCCGAAATTAATTAATTCATTTATGTGAGAACGTATTCATTAACGATATACATATGGATTTAACTGAAAACGTACTAATGTACATAATTTTGAATAAATTATGTACATTAGTGCGTTTTTTTTTTTGTTTTTTAGAGGTTTTACGATTATTAGATATTGTGTTTTGCTCATGTTGTTCGACCATTTGTTATAAAAATGTTTACAGCTCTGCAACAAAAGGTGCTAAAGAAAATCTCATCATCATGAAGCGCGTCAAACTTATGAAGCTTATGAACATAGTCGAAGAAGGTTTTAGTATTTTGAAAATTAAAACCTAACATCAAAAAGGTTATTTTCATATATGAGTTTTGAAATCGCTGCCTACAATACCCCATGATAATCAATGCTGCAATCAGGCTGGTTTTGATAAAAACTGTTCATTTATGAATACACTTTTGAATAGATTCCTTTATTTATTCATTAACCAATAATCACTTATGATATTAGGTCAAGTGGTGTAGTTAGATTTCTTTAGCGTTTGTGGTTGCAGAACAAGCCTTTTTATGTCAATGGGTCGAATAACGTAAACAAAACACATGTTAAAAAAAAACTAGGAATTGGAGCGTTTTCAGATTGTTTTTACGAAAAGTTCTAACAGACATTTTTGGTTTCAAACGATGTATATAATGCTGTAAGCTACATGTTTCTTATTAGCTGATGATAAATATCGATTCAAATGATTTAACATACTTTACTTGTTAGATAGCTATGTCTAAATTGTAGTGTTACGCCATAATGTTTAAAAATAATAAGTTTTAATTGATTTGAAATTACTTTAATTATCTCCTTAATTGCTGATTACACATCAAAAGAACCACTTGCACTAGATGATAAGGAAATAAAAAGCAAGCAAGAACAAAATTATTTCTTCTGATACTGTTATTTAATATTTCATTATCTCCAACTATTGATTATATAGGTTTGTACTAAATACCTAATTCTTCGCTCAGGTTATTTGGGGTACATTTTTAAACTTTTTGTAAATATTACATCGTTGCTCGTTTATTTATTTTTGCGGAAAGTGGAAATCAAAAGGAACGTTAAAAAAAGAGGATTAAAATTACTCAGTTTTTTAAAAATTGATATCTTACGACCTTTATACATATATGTAATTATATCAAATTAAAAAACTTGTTCGTGTGTATATGTAAGTAGAAACCAGGAATTTGATTGCAAAATACTCCTTTTGTGCCAATGGCTTTTATTGGCTTGTTTGATGTAAATAAAAACATAAAGATGACAGTAGACAATGGCAAATTCTACATGTGATAGGCACATGATTAAAGGGACCGCATCAGTCGAACGGTCTGCTTGTATTCTGAGTTATTTAATAAACAATATTTTAATTGTCGCTAATTATGGAAGGTTACACATTTTTATATTCGTGATTTCACTGTCAGTATAATGTTTTAAATGTATGTTTATATAATGTTGGTATCAAGAAGTTTTGTCTAATTTGTATTTTAGCGAAGATGATTTTATTTTATTTTTTTACGATGCATTTGAATTGCTCATAATAATACCAATATATACAAAGGTTTTCAGTGATTAAGTGATTGATTGATCATTATTATAAAATGACTCACCTGCACAATTGCCACTCCAAGGACTATCATCCAACCCCATCCTCCATCAGGGGGCACCAAAACTGTTTCCGCACTATTACTCATTTTAATTTTTTTTTTTGGATTTTATAACGAACACATTGAACCTTTTCGGTTGTTTTATCTTTCTATTTGATTTGAATGCCGTGTAAAATGTTTACACCGGAATACTATTTACCTACCTACTAAACAACAAACTATTTGTACAAACATCTTCTGGATTTTTTGTATCGCGTTCGCAAAGATGCGATATCAACTTTCGATTACTGCTAAGACACTAAAACTGGCTTTAGTAATAATAATAAAATCGGTTTCAATCTATTCTCACTGATATCGTTAAGTTGATATTGTCAAGTGCCAATATAGTATTTACGCGTGTTCTTACTGTGGTGTTTACAATGTACCATACACCATGAGACTAATTTATACATTGCGCGAAAAAAATGTTCAAGTGGTTAATTAAATTCACTGCTAAATTTCTGCGATCCGCGAAAGTTACACGTCACTTTATCGCACTGTCCATTTTTTTTTTGTTGACGTACTTATTTATTTTATCATCACAATTTAAATTTATTTTTTGACCTTTGCGAGGCAATATATACGTTGATCTTTTTTGGACTGTGTACGTATATTTATTCGTTTGGATCTGTTCCATTTCATTTTCTATTTTTGGTGAGCATGAAACTTGTTTTATGGGAGCGAATATACAACACTAATAAGTAATAATCTTAATAGTCGTAATAATAAAAAGCACATGTCCTAGTCGTGAAACCATCCAAGTTTAACAGCAAGAATTTTAATTTAGATAAGTTGTTCTTTATCACATACTAAATCTTGTAATATGATAGATTCAACTTATGAAAAATTAATCCTGGGTTGTCCTCGTTTTTTAATTGTGGGTATTTTTAATTGCAATGCACCGATGCTGACTCCTAGTAGCTGATCGTGAGATTAGGCTCCACTTTATTCGTTTTTCACCGTATCGCAGACGCTCTACGACAGTCATAAGAGATAGATACGCGGAAACTTGCAAAAGGTAAATTTGATCCAATTTCTGTTAAGTATTTTTGAGGTCTTAATCTTATCGTTGTCAAAAAATTATGCTTTAAGTAAAAATCCTAATATTTATGTTTTAAGGACTTAAGAATGACGTTCTATTTTCTATGTTTCATTTTCATAATTGAATTTAATAATATTATGTTTTTCAAAAAAACTAATCATCTAATCGTAAGATAGTTATGAGTATTTTAAACTATTTTCTAAAATCAACCATGAACTAGCTAATGTTTTTTATACCTAACGTGGACGTCGGTGTAACGATGTTCCACCAGGACGACCCCGTTTTAAATTTATGAAGAATTAACATTATTTTAAAGTAGACAATAGATACTCTAGATGTCTAAAGGGAAGATTATAAAAAAAAATACGTGTAATTATACAACACGTTACTGAAGTGAAACTTCTTAAAACACACAAACATCCTATAGAGTGTAGGCACGAATACACAAACACATACAAATACATTCATACATTTTGTTAGGGTTACACTATACATGCCTGAGTTGTCTGTAACGAACGTTGCATTGAAGCGCGCTCACGGCTCAAGCGATCCCGACTACGAATTCGACTACGTGGTCGAGTAGAGGGGGAGCATCCGTTGCATTATTTCGTTACATAGCAACTCGCATGAAACGAACTTACCCTACCGTGTGTAAAGTTCAATTTCACGGTGTTACGGTGTATATTACTTGCTGTTCAAATTTTGTTTTACTTTGTTTCGGAATATTGCAATTGTATAATTTTTATGTCAATTTTGTAATTTAATTTTTGCAAGATACGTTTAAAACTGATACCAATTATGTATTTCATTTAATTGTTTTGTTTTGTAGGTATAATCGAATTTAATAATCGATAAACTCTAATCTGTTCATTTTAAATGTTAAAAATGTTACTAAAAAGTCATAAAAATTTATTATGGCATGAATAAGCAGATATTAATTAAAACGGCAAACAATATCCATTTTATAGTTTTGTTTAATTTGCCATGACGTATTTATAGGTACTATATCTTTATAAGTCAATAAATTGAGTTAAGAAATATATTACGATGCCACTATTCCGCCCAATTTATAAAAAAAGGGATGCATTGGACAGTGATTTTGCACAGTACTGGATAACCGGGTACCCGGCAAAAGTACTGCTGTTAATGGTTCGTCCCTTCGTATTGACGGGCTTTCCATTAAATACCACCCTCACAAACGTTCCAAACCACATAAGTCCCTTTCAAAAAGACATTTAAACACTAAACCAATGTATTTCTTGGTTGGGGATTTTAAACAAGAGGGTTGAGTTAAAACCGTTGAAACGAGCCTATAAAGTTTATAAACACTAAAAGTCTACAAGATGACAACATCATATTATTATTTTTTATTACGCAAATTTTTAGTATACTTATTAAATTATTATTATTGCTGGTGTTTGTTTTTTCTTTTTTGACGTGACAACGTCTTATAATTCGATGGAGCCGGCTGCACGCACGAAAAAACGTGACTCATGCGGCGTTACCTCGCTCGGAGGCGTTCCATTTAAGGCTTGAAGTGCAAGCGAGAGCGCGGAACGAGCGACAAAGAGGCACAATCGGTCTCCGCGTTCGACATCTGTCTCTCTTCTACTCGAGTGAGCGATGCGTCCGGGTGGACAGCTGCTATACAATAATACATTTCCATTTGCCTCCTTCTCTATATCCATACAAAATATCTATCAAACAAATAAAATTAAAATTTTCTTTTGAAAAATGAAACCATTCCATCAGTATTTTCTTATGACGTTGTCACGTTCAACTATCGTCAGTAAACCGACTTTACAGACAACCGATTTTTTTTCTGGTAGAATTACCCCGCACTGCCAGGTACCTAGCATCATTATCCGGCACCAGAGCAGATCCTAAAAAAGGTGCCGGATATCCGCTAGGTACCTGATTCAAACCGGGTACCCGGCTCATCCCTAATAAAAAAAAAACGTCAGTCAGTAGATGTGTCTTGTATGACTCTTTCTCTGTCAAATTTCTTTTTTGATAAATGTTGGATACGCTGAAAGATCATAAGGTTACGGTAAGGAAAAGCGGCGATGGTAAATTCGACCGATTTAGTGGGTCTCTGTTAATTGTAGTGCAATGGAGAGATTTTATAATCCAGAAAAGACAGCACCAATGAAATGGGTGTACTGTGGTCATGTCATCCTGTTTGTTTGATAGTCGGCATAGCAGTTGAATATTTATTTTACATTGTAATCACTACCGTCGAGCGTCGAGTATAAAACTTACATAATCTTACCATTAATTTTAATTATTTAATAAAAACTAAAAATTTTTGATATTTAGAATTCAGTCTCCAAAAGAAATTCATTCGAGTACATTTTTGTCAAGAAATTCTAAAACCTAGTTTTTCGTGGTTGTTTTGATCAAACAAACAAATAATTTCGATGGATAAAAAATGTTGAAAATTCTTATTTCTATTTTCGGGCCTATTACGATAAATTCTCAATAAACTTGAAAGTTAAAAAATTAAGATTTTAATTACGTATCACACATTATGCAATATTCTGTTTATTTATCATGTGAGTAATTCCTTTAATGTTTTTGTTATGTAAACTTTTAATTATTACTGCCAATGTCCGAAATGTTTTAATTGGACTTTGGACTATCCTATTTATCATTTAAAGCAATTTGTGAGAAAATGCTAGAGTGTCCGTTTGTGAGAATAAAGGAAGTAAATAAAATAGTCAAAATAGTTTATACGAACAAACGGAGTTTGTTCATTTTATTTTAAAACTCACGACTAAAATATTATGAGAAGTCTGCAACAACTTATAAATATCTTAAGTGAGTAAAAGTGAGTTAAGTCATAATGAAAATGCCGCTTTGCTTATTAATTATAATAAAATCACAGACCGTCAGTTGTTTACTACTCTAACAATGAGACTATTATGAATAATAATGAATGGCAACTATCAGCTTTTATTTGGTTTCTTGTTGTCTTTGTTTCGATTCTTTGCCCATACAACGATGTACTCTATACTCCAGGCGAAACAACATAACATGATGAAAAACGTTTGTGAATGTAGACAAAGGGGGTAACTTCCAGATTTGTCCCGAATATAACCTGCAAACGCATAAAATATTTTTATCGTATTAGATGGATTTGTGAAACTTAAAGGAATCAGAAATAAAATTCTACAATCAATTTTTCATATACATATGTATATTATAGGTAGCCAAAAATTTAAATTATCATTAGATAAGCAGGCAGAAAAACTATTGTTTTTTACTTCACCCTAAAAGGGTGTACCAATGTACAAAGTAGTTATTTTTATATCGAATTCGTGAGATTTTGGGAGAAGTTTAATTTTAAAATTTACAAATTTGGGGGTAACGTAAAAGACAGACTGATGTACCATTTTTATAATGTGATCTCAATGAGTGTGAAATAAATCTATAAAAAAGTCGTTTACGACTTTTGCCGTACTGCTATAACCACTAATAAAAAAGGGACCACATAAAACTATAATTATTTTACACTAGATTTTACTCGTGGCTTCGCGCGTGTTGATGTCCTAAATGCGTGTCAAAAGTCATCAACGTCCATATAAAACTAATCTATATATATATAAAAGAAATTCGTTTTAGTTACACTATTTATAACTCAAGAACGGCTGAACCGATTTGGCTAAAAATTGGTAAGGAGGTAGCATAGAACCAGGAGAAGGACATAGGACACTTTTTATCACGTTCCACGCGAAAAACGCAATTGACATGCAATGACAAAACGCAACTGACAGCAAAATGAAAAATTTATTAGTCCAAACATTAGTCTAGCCGTGCATTTGTTAAAAATGGTATAACAATGCGCAACTGTCAGCTAAACGTGATGTTGTCTCTGGTTCAGTATGTTTTATATATAGTCAGATTTACCTGAAACTTGGCTTTAATGCTTTTTCATATAAAATTAGTGATATACATACCTATTTCAACATTTTACAAAATTCTACTTCTTTAGGAAGCTGAAAGAGGTTTGCAAAGATTGCATGTTAGTTTTTGGTCCGATATACTTGAAACTGGTTAAAAAATTCAATCTCTATTGGGTGGGATGAATGGTGGAGACGAATTGCAATGTTTAAATGGAACATATACTATTTGTGGTCAGATTTACTTGAAACTTGGTTTTAATCGTCTCTCATTTAATTTCTGAAAGACCTATATCGACATTTTAAAGAATTCAATCTTCAAAGGGTGGGAAGATGTTGCAATTTTTGTTCGGGACATACTTTATTTGTGGTTGAATTTACGTGAAGCTTAGTATATATGCTGTTTAATATAATTATTCAAATTAAAATAGGTTGCAAGTTTTCCATGGGGTATATTTTATTTGTACTCGGATTTAGTCGAAGGTTGCTCATTGTTGAAATTAAGCAAATACGTGTTTTGGTAACTTTTAAAAACTGACCCTTAAGGATGAAATGTTGTTGCTACGTTTGTATTTGAAATCTAAGATGGCGACATTACATAAAATTAAAACGTTGTAAGGGTGAATTAAGAGTTAAAAGGTTTTATGGAGAAACTATATTAATTTCTGCGAGCGAAGCCGCGGGGAAAAGCTAGTTTCTAGATAAAAGGTACCGTATGTCTATATATTTTCTGTTCCCCTGATAATGTGCCTATTTTATTATTATAATATGAATTCAAATTTATGTACTGTACCCCTTTTTAGCGAAAACCACACATTTAATTCTTTTTTTTGTGGAAAATGACTTACACAAATTTTAAACTGAAATAGTCAGTTATTGAATTATTTTTTATTAAATTCCTATACTATTGATCAATTTCTTCAATATGCTATCATTTATCAGTACTGCAATGCATCACGTTGGTAATATCAGCGAACACAGACTTTAAACCTTGATAATGTAATTGCAGTGCATAAGTAATGCAACCAAATGATAGGAATAATAACATAATTACTCGACAGCTGTAGATCTGGGATGGTGTTGATCGATGGTTTATAAAAATTGATTGTAACTACTTTAAATACATATCTACATAATTTAATTAAAAATGTACAGAAACTAAATACAGTAGAATCCGCTTAAAATGACATCGAAAGGAAACGACAAACACGTCATACTAAGCGGGCGTCACACAAAGCATAGTCTTACAAAATAAACAACTTTCCATTTTTGGTTAGTTATTTAGTTTAATAGAGAGAAAAACTACAAATTGTATATATTTATTAACANAAAACCGCATTAAAATCCGTTGCGTAGTTTTAAAGATTTAAGCACACATAGGGACAGACAGCGGGAAAGCGACTTTGTTTTATACTTAAAAAGTTAAAGATAAAGATAAAGCTTCTAGAAAAAATACTTCATTAGTTCAATTGACAAAAATGCTGAAAATGACGATCAAAATTGTCGTGTTCAACTACTGGATAATCTTAAACACTATGAATTGTCAGAATAAGTGTAAGGAACAATAAAAAGTTTTTCAAAAACTTACTAGACTCAGTATTAGGGCTACCGTTGTTTTTACACTTCGTCCTAGCAAGAGGAGTTAGACCTAGATTAGATTACTGTTCACATATAGTTAAGGAAATGGGTTGTTCTAATTTTACGGACTGACGGTCTTATGGTGATGACGATGGTCCCTGATGCTTCTTTCATGTAATCTAGTGTATTTAGACTTCGTCAAGTATTACTACTTATCTTCTGTTAAAAATTAATTGTTTAATCAGTTTATAATGTTCGAAATGATAGGTAAATGCAAAAGACTTAATTTTTTGTTTCTTTTAAAAATCACCAATATTTTACGTGGGTTGTTTGGTTAAATTGTCTCCTTTGGACGGACTCGGCTAGTTTACGGTTCATAGTGATAATGATATAAGTTCTTACATATTTGTCGTTAGATATGTATCTGTTATTGCGATATCATTAGAATGCCGTTTTTTTGTGTGCAATTTCAAAGAACGGCCTACCGCAAAAACAGTTGTAACAAGTTCTGCGTACAACCGGGTAATAGTAAACCTGCAATTACATTATTGTTAAGCAACATATCTATTGGTGTGCGTATCAGTTTTCTTCTAACGAAAAAAAAAAAAGAATAAAATGCGCAATAAGTGTACAACAACACAACGATTGGGTTAAATTTTATTATTTTTCTTTAGGTACAGTAGAATCCGCTTGTAATGACATCGTAGGGAAATGACAAACGCGTCATACTAAGCGGGCGTCACACAAAGCATAGTCTTACAAAATAAACAACTTTCCATTTTTGGTTAGTTATTTAGTTTAATAGAGAGAAAAACTACAAATTATGTATATTTATTAAAAGAAAAAGAACGATGAATTATAATGTGAATATACATAAGAAGGGTAAGAAAAATGAGCGAAAATGTTATTATTAATCATTTAGGTCACTATAGCCGGATATGATTTCTTGAAAAATCACTTATAATAAACAATATGTGATTTTAAACGGAGTCATTATATGCAAACGTTCTTATAGAGAATTTAATATGAAAACCAAACTTAACACTGCAATTACTTCATATTAAGTGGTTGGTCAATATAGGCGGAGTCATAATAAACGAATTCCACTGTATAAGAACAAGTACAAAATGTCTATTACTTTTTTGATCAGTATTGTATTTCGGGATGATGAGCCGTGGTCTGTTTGGATTATCACATCCGTTGCAGCAAACTTTACGTCGTTTACCACATCCCCTTTGAAAATGTCTACCGCAATTGTAGACGAAACGTTAGGAGATAATCCAAACAGACCACGTCCCTTCAGCCTTGTATACAATACTGTTCAACTAGACGTCAGCCGTTAAAGCCTATATTCAACTATTACTTTTTTGTTAATTTTGATGTGGAACGAGAAGCTGGAAAACAATCAGGGATAGCTTGGATTCATCATCATAAAGGAGTCAAAAAAACTTTTAAATAATTTATCAGTACTTACCGAGAAGTGGCCCAAAAGCCACTACAAATATTCCTTTACCAACCATATGAAGACCGAATGCGGCCGGAAGCTTCTCCAAGGAAGAATATTCCGCTATGGTTATTGTGAAATTAATTAGAGCACAGCCTCTAAAGAACCCGCAAATAACGAGGACAATCACGATCATCGTCCACTCAGTCTGTTCCGCTAATACTGAAAATAAACACGAAGACATCCATTTAACAACTGAAACTACTTTATTATTTGGCAACTTTCGCCATTTTAGCTTGAGTTAGTTAAATTAGAAATAGAAAATTTTAGGAAAAACGTTATCACAAATTTGCGAACATTATTGATGTGGAGTTTTACCTATTCATTGAGAATTCCTTATGGATTGTTAGCAAGAAAAAGTTACAGAAATATTAGAACAAAAAAATCAAGTAACAAACAGTTTACTCCGATTGCACATGAAAAAAATTTGCATTAATTTTTGAAGTGAAACTTTTTTAGCAAAGGTAATGCCAGAAAGAGTCGTTATGGAAATCAATGTAACACAGTTTGTAAGTAAACACGTGCAATTTGGATACTTTTAAAAAGACAGAGGAGGTGCAATCGTGTATGCCAACAAGTTTCAGTTTGATTATGTGTTAATATGGATGAGATGCACGTCTTTTTATTTTAGTTTGAATTACAAGAAAAAAATGAAGATGATTAGAGTAGAATAAAACAAAATTGGAATAAGTCTTTTTCTTACCTGATCGACTAATTCCGAGCAGAAAGATAGAAATAAAAAACAGAGTTCGTTTCCTGATATTAAATTTATCAAAAATTGGTGAAAAGATTAACCGAACAGAACTATCAGCAGCAGCTTGAATCGACAAGAAGTTCGCTTGATCTTGTTTCGTGTACTGAAGATTGTTAAAGAAAAATGGAAGTAACATCTTAAAATTTTGTTCAGCCACGTAGAACGCTGATAAACCGAATACAAGATTTAAATATATCGGATCTGTTAGCAAGTCTAAATCCAAGAAATCAATTATCTTTTTCCAAACAGTATCTTTCTTTTTTGGTTCAAAGTGCAGAGGTTCTCTCTCCCGTATTTCCTTGAGAAGTTTGTTTTCCCTGTCATGGGTTTGAACAGCAGGATAACTCATATTTCTCCGTATACCATGAGCTAGTGGAACTGTTAGTCCGTTTTCATTGCATTTCGGTTCTTCTCTAACAGGCTGCAAAATAATAATATTTAATATGTTTTAAATTAAATTATAAAACGAATACTGACATCTTGCAAGTGAAGATGGAAACTTGATCCCGTAAAATCCATGGTAGATATACTGGAATAAATTGATTCGGTTGATGTCTTTCTGCGTCTATTTAAAAAACTCATGGTAGAAAAATTTCGAGGAAACGTCGCTTTTCTGGTCAAGGGTCGTTCGTCAAACACTTTGGGAGATAGATCTGGATTAGTTGTTACGGTTATTAAAGTGGGAGAAGTGGCATCACTTTCCAGATCCTCTTCAGCTTCCTTTATTGTTTCCATTTCCTGCAAAAGGCGGAATGGGCTAGAAAAATTTAAAATGTTAGTCCACTTTTTAAACAATAGGGGCATTTAGACGAGAATAGGTATATAATGTGTTTTAAATTTGTTGCTCCAAATTTTGCTTTTGAATTACATCACGGAATGTTCAGTATATGGTAACTACTTTTTTTACTACTCTCTTACCTCGTTTGAAGCAAAATAAAAGGACATCTTATAATAGCAGCATGAAATATAAAAGGCAGTTTTATATTATTTCATTTTGTTTTCGCGATTTCACTATTTCGCAACTTTTCCGAGTAATAATTTTCTTAAGATATAGTTGACCTCAAAAAAGTCACAGCATGTGAGGCAGTTACCCAAGTGTCTTAATGAAAACGCATTCATTTCTATCAACTGCTACCAAATAGCAATAACTGAATACGAGATTGCAAATACTTGTAATATTAAGATCTCACCTTTATCGGTTCTTCTTCTATGACTTTATCTGGAACCAAATGCCATTTGGCCGGTTGTAAAAGGGCTGATCCTACCAGTCCATGTAAAGCAATTGCGCCTAATATTAGAATAGCGCCACTAAACGTATACATTTCCAATAGGAACCCTACAGCGTGTGGTATGACGAACATACCGAAGGCTGTTCCTGCCATCGAATATCCTACCGCTTGACCTCTTTTTTTAAGGAAGTAATGGTTTAAGGAAACAAAAGTTGCTGAAGATGCTAAACCAACACCTATTCCTGTAAAAATTAATACTTAATCAATTTGCTATTTCTTCTCCTAGTTCTAATATGAAAACAGATTCAAGGTCAAAAGTAAGTCGTTATTGAGTTATAAAACCGGCATCAACGTTTCGCCTCTTGTTGGTAAACATTATCAAGACTAAAATATGTATAAATAATAGTTGAACAAAATTAGATTGTAGTGGACATGTACTAGGCCTTTTAGTTAGTTATATGCTGTTTATAAATAATAAATCGGTGTCTGCAATCGGTACATATTTTTGTAAATTATTAAAATCCAGCAACACAGATGCATTAAATAATAAATAAATAAATATGTAGTTAAAAACTTTACTGAAAAACAACACGATGTATGAATAAAATAATAAATTATTATAGCATTTCAAAACTACCTGGCTACATTAAGGACACAGAAACGTGACAGAAAGTTGTAGCAAAAAAATCGTAATTTTTTACAAAAGGTAGTTAGTTAAGTATTAGTGCATATAGTAATCACCAAATAAGTTAGTCAGTAGTTAATTAATCCATATTAAGTAGTTTTAAGAAGGATATTAATAATAAATAAATTTATTGTCCGTTCATCATTCAAAATTAAGATTAGTTACTTAACTAACTCCTTTTTGCAAAAAATTACAATTTTTTTGCTACAACTTTCTCTCACGTTTTTGTCTTATTGTAATAGCGTTCTTTAATGTCACCATGTGGTTTTTATTGCTATAATAATTTCTCATTTTATTTATACATCGTTCTGTATAACTATTTATTTATTTATTATTTTAATGCATGTATTGTTGGATTTTAATAGTTTACAAAAATATGTACTGATTGCAGACACCGATTATTATTTATAAACAACATATAACTAAAAGAAATTAGTACGTGTCTACTGCAATTAAATTTTGTTCAACTATAATTTATATATACTGTAGTCTTGATAAAGACTCCCAAAAAGAGACGAAACGTTAGCGTTAGTTCTATAACTCAGTAAAGACATTACTACCCACTTTGGCCTTGAATTTGTTTTCAAATTAATACTTAATTTTGATTCGGTTTTGCACTAGTAAATAGTAGAGGAAATTATAAATCTTGCAGTTAAATATTATAAAAAAAAATATAAAAATTTATTCATCTTTAGGTTTTCAGGTTATTGTTAATAACAGACCAATCGATAAAATTTTACTTGTATAGTAGGTATGTATATCGACCACTGATGAAAAATATTTAATTTGGTAAAATAAAATTGTAGATAATATTTGGGAAGTTTATACGTAATAAGTAAAAAAAAAGCAATGCAGCAACATTTTTCAGATGAATTGACTCGTTAGATATATCTTTGTAACAATTGTTTAAACATAAAATTAATATTTCACAAAAAGTTTTGCTCCATACCCATTTATAAAGATAAAGGTTTGAATTTCAAATACAATTTAATTACTTTACAATAGAATAAATATTAGCAAGCCGAATAAAATTGGATCAAGATAATAATTATTCAGAAACAATAGTGAAGAGAAAGAAGAATTTAGAAAGGATCACAACAATGAAAACTTAATAATTAAGAATCCATTCACGATTCATTAATGGTAATTTCTTTCTTACTTACCGTTAATAATACTGTATGTGGCAATTATATGCGTCATACTCCGGGCTGGAGAGGTCATCATTAATCCCAGAGCTGTTAAGAAGGCGCCAGCAAAAGATACTTTTCGATAAGAAAAGGCACGAATTAAAGGGCCGACAAATAAACCAGAAAAATTAATTAACGCATCTAAGGTACTCATTATCACAGCTGATCCTGTCGTCGCTACACCTATTTCGGCTAAGACGTCTCCAAAAAGAATTCCAAAGGATTGTTCTATTGATCTTGTGCATAGCTAAAAGTGAATGAAGACAGTTTCAATTCTCTGTAATGAAGCATTTTATTCCGTTATAGAGAGCGCAGAAATATAATAGAATTTTAAAAATTAATTTTTTAAGACTACTACAGGGAGTATAAAAAAATCGATAAGCACATAACCCAACAGAAAAGACCTTTGTGGTCAGTCTCCTGTCGCACAATGAACAACGACAATGAAATAAAATGATAATGATAATGTGCTAATCGTAAGTCCAAAATACTTCCACATTACTGTCTCCTTCTCTCTTCTACACATAGGGACAGATAAAGTCGATAATCGATTTCAAAGACAAATAATTCATTAGTTTCTAATCATATTTCACATCAAATGATACCAAATCGACCAATGGTCTCTTTAATAATAATTAATTCAATGTAGACAATAGGACGTCAAGGAGCAGATCTCAATATTGAAGGCTGGATGTTTGAACTGGCATCTCAAGAGTGGACAAATTTAGTAATAATTAAAGGGTTCAAATATAGAAACATAAAAATTAGTACGGCTTGATTGATAACACCAAGAACCCATTAAGAAGCGTCGAAAGTAAGTCAATCATTTACGCAAATCGTCGTCCAATGACTTAAAAAAGTTGGACAATTGGAAAAGACCGAGTCATAGCTTTTGAACGTTGGTTACTTATTCTTTACATTCAATTGTCAGTCGCACATCATAAAGGGAATTGTTTTTTGAACCACTTCGTATCATTTGATGAGAGATATAATTGTAATTTATAAACTAATGACTACTTTGACATTGAAATCGCCCATCTATTCTATCACCTTCCATAACACGTATTAAAACTGCATTTTAGGTCACACACTATGCTTTTCCAATAACACAATAAAAGCAAGAGTGGATACAAAAAACATTTCATTTGACAAATCAACATCGACGTTTCGCCTTTACTGCCTATTAAAGTATGTAGGTTTTAGATTTAATGATACTTTTTCTGCATGACAATGGTGCATAATTGTCTAGTTCTTATGAAAAAGTAAAACAATTTGTGCAACACAATATGTATAAATATATAATAAATAACAAATAACATAAGTACAATAGTTAAAACCCTGTGAAATAAACAGATTTGATAAATAATCCATCCTGAGTTTGATTCTGTAAGGAATGGAAGTTGTTTTTCTTTACTACTTATGCTACTATTCACATTAATGTGGTTCTTTGTTTCGTTACAGTTTTTTACAGAGTTGTATTCAGTTAAATGGGTTGCATTAAAGTTGAAGGGTTTCATGATATTCGTATTTTAATACTCATATTGTGTAAATAAATACATTGACTTCTTTCAACTAAATGCTTAAATGATATCAAAATAGATCATTATTAATGACATCCAAATTTCCTTTAAAAGCATCAGTGTAAAATTAATAAAATAATTAGTCCCGGCATATTTGTAAATATTTACATTGAATTGCAATAACTCTTAAATATTTTTTTGTTTAATGTGAAGTGCGCACATTTTATTTATATTTAATACTAGCTTGTCCCCGCGGCTTCGTTAGCAGAAATTAATATTGTTTCTCCATAAA
>NW_020438983.1:198986-207106 GCF_000699045.2 Agrilus planipennis | reverse complement strand
TGAAAGTGACCAGTCAACATAGATGAAATTAGATACATATATAAATTTCCTTCTGCAATCTGAATCTTACATTAACTATGCTAACTCCAATGACTGCAATCCATCCATACCCGCCATCAGGAGGTACCATTTTCTTTGTTTCGAGTAACATCCTGGACTGCTTTCTGAAACAAAATGATCAATCTCTAAATTAAGTGTTGAACATTAAATTTATAACTTTTACATTTATTTCTCAGTTCAGGCATCAGCATCGCGTCAATACAACTACTTAATAGTGAGTAGCATTAATACACTTATTAATCGTGCAAAATGGACTTTGAATGCAAATGTTTATTTTTTACTAATTACTAACTAATGTAGTAATAACTTTTTGAGCTGAAGTAATTAGAAATTAAATTGTTTACTTCATAACCACCTTTCACCATATAAGCAAGAAACGCGTTATTTACGCAGTGTGTTTAAGAAATTGCTTTTAGGTATTATCCACTTTTTATCATTTCAGTTTATTTCAACATCTTAAAGTAAAGCTCCAGTTGAAATGATTTATTAATTTAAAACTTAACTGCATAATATTATTAATATTTTTTTTTCTTGATAATTCCATCATTTGATTGCAGTTCGGAAATAATTCTGTTTTATTAATGCATTCACTAAAATGTGTTGCTGAATTCGAGAATCATTAGAAAATTCAATTATGCTTATTTTACAGGAAAAAATGACTTTTGACAAGAGATTAATTAGCGTTTTGTCGCTTTATTTTTGGATTACTTGCTTATGATATCGATATGATAAGAAAAGATACCTGTTTTTTTGTCCACAATAAACTATAGCAATAGTAAGTAAAGATCAAAATCGGTTCCTAAAAATAGCTATGATAAAAATTTGTTATTGATTTAATGTTAACCAAAAACGAATTTTTGGTATAAAAAATTAAACAAGTGCGAATTTTGCAAAAAAAAAATTTTTATTACGTTTTTCATTTTTACTATAAACAATTTTTTTTTTGATAATGTACAGTTTTTGTATTATACAAAAGTTAGGTGATACATAGTTTGATAAATAACAAAATAGTGCATATCTTTGTACATATAAGTATATATGATGCATGCAGGAAATTAGGGATAGGTATATTTCACAATAGATTGATAAGGTAACATTCATGCAGTTACGGATATGTATGCAAAATTCTACACTTCATACTTGTGATTAGTGCAACATATATATATGTACATGTACTTGTGTAGGTACCCACGTGTTTTAAACTTTGTTGCAACTTTTACTATGATCGCAATTTTCTTGTATTTTATAATTTAAATAACTACAATTTGAAAAAATGTTGCAAGCTCATCGAGTAAAAGACACTTTGATTATAGGGTTACATTCTCTTCGCATTTTACGTTTAGTGATCGATTTATATCTGTTTGTCACGTGATTCGCACGTGCGCTTCACGTGATCAGTGAATCTGTTTGTTCTACTGCGTGTTTTGGAATGTACACTCCCGCATAATAAAAATCATCATAATCATAAGGTCTTCACCCCGAAGACTAATTGCACACAAAACTCCTGTCTTGGGCATTTCTTAAAAACTGGAGTAACTGTCATCTCCATCTTGACAGTGATGTGTAGCCAAAAGGCTCCGGTTTTTTGCACACTGTATGTCACTATAGAAAGAGTTATAGCAATAGGTAACCAGTTTTGATTGCTCTCTCTTCGACTTATCTGTAATTTTTTATATGTACAGCCGAAACAGAATAATCCTTTTTAATTGGGACATTTTACTGTTAAAGTCGGCCAAAATCTTTTTATATGCACACTATTAGATAAAGCTATAAAACTGTCAAGCATGGGGCGTATGCAGGATTTTCGTTCAAGGGGAGGAGGGCTAATTTGTAATTTAATGTTTATTGTTGTATACAATCTGGGCCTAAATACAGGGTCATATTGACAACCCAAGCGACCGGGCGATTGCCCGGGACGGTATTTTTGTAGGGGCGGCCAAACTGGGTATGGATTTATTTTTTGAGGTTTTGTATTTACTAAAAAAAAAATTTGTTATGCGGTTCAGCAATGGCGCAGCTTGCTCAGTTGAATAACATCTTGATCCTTCTTGTTCTTTTGGGAGGAGTAATAAAAATAAATCCGAAAGCGAAATTTTAAGTAACATGAACCAAAATTTTAGGTTGCAGTCGATTTGGGGTGCTGGGGTCGGCATCTTGTACGGTGAGCCGATCATTTCCATCTGCATAGTTTATTTTGAATAAGTATATATAAGCAAAAGTATTCTAATAATTTCTAATCCAAAGATTAGCCCGTACAGTAAAGCCGTCCGAATTTTGGCGAATGCTGTGATAGCTTTAAAGATGTTACTACCCTACTCGTTTCTGTAGTTTCTGGAGAAAGAAGCTTCTCCAAATTAAAAATAATAGAAATTTATTTAAGATCAAGTATGGATCGAAATAGGCTCAGCGGATTTCAATAGAAAATGGGGTGGCAATTATATTAAATTATAACGATCTAACGGTTTGCCCGGGGCGGCCTTAACTCTACAGACGTCGCTGCAAAATATTATCTAACTGTAAATTTATTCTTCATAAAATATGTGTACATATTGTTTATAAAATTGTTAACACACATCAGTGTGTCTGTTTTCAATTAGAATTAACCCTTTTTCTTTATTCACAGTCTGGTCAAAATATCTCTCCTTTATGTTCGATCGTCCAAAAAAGTACGGTTGCTTCCTTACAAAATTACCATTCCTTGCTGTTACTACCCTCTACATATTTCTAAAAATTAATTTTACAGCTTATTGTAGTAACTTTCTTATCTTTTAATAGATTCCTCGATCATTCACTACCACTTGTTTCTATTATGGTGTTATCATTTCTTACTTAGGGTATTCTTTTAATTTCGGGGGGGGGTTAACCCAATAACTCCCCCCTAGGTATTCGCCTGCTAGATACCTACTTATATAACACCAAATTTAAAGGGAAAGTGTCCGAAGAAGAATGAAGTGTAGTAAATGTATTTAAATGAAGTAACCATTGAATTCCAGAAAATGTGACGCAAGGTACATTGACACCAGGTTAACTTAAATAAGCCATAGTGAATTTCCACTAATCGTAAAAACAGATGTCTTCTAGGAGCGAAAGTACCTGCTAGCTTCCGTCTTAAAAATATATCCAATATAAGACCTGCGCGCCTGTTTTTTATCTTAGAGCGCGGAACACCCAAAAACGAAGTAGAGACGTACTTTTTCAACATTTGTAAGCGACTAAGTTTTATTACAGACAAAACAAGATTGAACGGTTAGGATTGCATTTATGTTAAAAACGTGCAACTTAAAATTTGTTGTAATTATTATTAATGCGTACAAAAGTATCTAAAACGGTTTATGTTACTTAACGTTATGCAGCTGTTTTAGGGGACAGATTAATTAAGTTTAATTGGTCACTAATTAATGGGTTCACCCATGTGATTGGCAATAAACAAAAGATAACTAACAAAATGTTTTTTTGGCTGTTTTTACAAGCAAGTTGATATTTTAATTATATTTGGACACATGTATGTCTGTTTTTAATCATTAGAGCATACGAAAAAATAATTTCAAAAATACCTATCAACTACTGTTTACTCAGCCCATTTCTTACTGATATAGGAAAATTCGGCGATCCTTTTATATAAATAATAAAATAATATAGTCCAATAAAAGCAATTTAAACTTTAGGGGGCGTTACAAAATGCCCGGTTAGGTTAGGTATGAGATATTTTCAGATAAATGTGGCTGAAAAAAAATATTTCACACGTACATTATATTATTCATTTTCACTCGTGCGACATACAAAGGAAAAATACTGAATAAGAAATGTGTAGTTTCTATGTCCAGTGAAGCCTTACTTGTATACCAATATTTCATATGCAAAAACGTTGTTCATTTTACTTTCTTATAAGAACTAGATTCTTAGTAATTACCATTCTCATTAAAATGCAATTCAATTAGCAAATCTAATTAGTTTCAAACATCTGACGTAATATGTAGCATTTAAATGTTAAATACTTTAACTGATACATAAATTCTGGAGTAAACTTTTTACAAATTTTACCTATATGTATACTTATAGTTGGGGATTTTCTAAATCAAGGTTACGTAATCACAGGTTGAACTTTTGAATTTATTTATTGCTACTGTGATGATAATTCGACAAGCTGCACATATTATACTGAGATAGCGAAAAATGACGTCACACTGTTCTAGTGGGTTATGAAGAGAATTAATAAATTTTAGTATAGAAAAAGAAAAACAACAACTTTCGAATTCTTTTGTCACATCGTCTATTTATAAAATCAATACTTTCCCCTTTGAAACTATCTGTAAAGGTTCAAAAATTCTATTTTAGGAACCGCTGTGTACATGGGCGAATAATTTTCAATTAGAAGGTAACAAAGACAAAGCCAACCTTAACACACAAAAACATTATCACTGCACCAATAAATGAACAAAGACTGCCAATAAAATTATTTTCTTTACAATTTGTAACGAAATTTTAATATTGATGAGTGTAGACTGTTTTTTCGATTAGACTGCATCACTGCATACATAAAATATTCACGTTTCTGACCTACGTTTACCTTGAAAACATTGAAATTGTAGAAATATATGTAAAATATATTGCAAATAATTAACTGAAAAACTTGTAACAATTGTACAGGTGCATCTATTAAATGAAGCCGAATAGAACTCATTATAAACAAACGCACTTCTCTGGATCGTTTTATTTTTCTGTGAAATTTTATTTTCTGATATTAAAAAGGGCGACACTGAAACTTTTATTATCAGTTAGTTACACGAAACATTTAGAGCGGTTCTTGACTCATTTAAACAGTAACTGAACGGAAATTAATTACTATATTGTGTTAAAAATAAAAAATAGGTTCAGCGCGAATCCTTTGAAAACCAATAATATTGCCGTTATTTGGTAACATTATGTTAATAGAAATAACCACAACTACTAAGTAGGTACTTGGATATTGAAACTGAAACCTCTTCGTACCTGGGAAATGTTGATTGATGGTCTGCAGTTTTGTCTTACAATTATTTTTTTGTTTACTTTACTCGTTTTAACAACAATTCACATTCACATACATATTGCCACGGTTAACGCGGTGGCAACTTATCGTATTTTAGCCGAAAGCTACACATTGACTCAACATGAATTGTTTCCTCTGACAACGACGTTATACGGTCAACAACTTACTGCCTGCTTCAGTGCTTCGCAAACACGGGCGAAAATCGAGAAATCTGCTGAGCCCACATCCTCATACAACAGAACATTGTACCGTGACGTCATCGCGTGAAACAACGAGACTTAAGTCAAAAATGACAATAGAAACGCATGCCTACAACAATGAGCCAGGCAGGCACTTAGTGGGCATTCTCGCGTTCTGTAAGTGCAATAAATGTTTTTTACAAAGTTTAAAACACATTTCAGTTTATCTTATGACTTATCCTTTCATCCAGCATGCATCAGTGTGTACTAATTTTTATGAATAACAAGTAGGGTTACCAGCTCGTTCAGGAAAAATTAGTTATCATTCGGGAACGTTCTCGAACCTTCTAGAAAATTCTAAAGCATTCTACAACTCTATAGATGTAGGGCATTCAGGACATATCTGTGACATTCTGTAACTGTCTGACCAGATGTCTGAACTCAACACTTTACTGACTCTCTACATATGTGGAGTCCTTTGGGCGATAGTCATTTAGCCCTCATATCTTTGAAACGAACCTCTGCAGCTGAAAACCGAAATCTTCTTCATGAACGAGTATAGAAGACTCTATCATATTGTTACATAGGATTTATAAATTTATTAAGGTGACTTGTACACAGTTGGTAGGTGCAGGTATATCTAAATTATTTATTTACAACTGCAAGCTAACACCTACTTACTTACTGGGTTAGTAGGTCAATTACCGTTTCAATAGTCGAATGAATAATACTCGGAGGCAGTCGAATCCTAAATCAGGAAGAAGCAAATAATGCAGGGTGGTGAGGCGGTTTAGTTTTTTTGTATTACCTGATTGTAAACATTATAAATATAAATCTGTCACTCCACACAATATTGGTTGTTATACCAAACCAATTAATGTAAAATTGATTTCAAAACATATTCATACTCCTTCAAAAGGACGAAGGGAAAAAAATGACATTCGTTTTTAACTGTTATGCCAAATACTATTGCAGTAATGAAAATCGCTCTGTGAATTTTTCATTTTAAATACACTATTTGACAATTTTTTCTACAACTACTTCATTTATTAAGTTTATTAGTGTTTCAAGTGATTATACCAATAACAACAATTTATTGCGTAATTGCTAATTTGAGAAAAAAATGCGATAATTATTGTTAGGATTTCTTGAATTTACAAAAAAAAATAGTTTCTCTTTTTCATGTTTTGTTATTGCTCCAATGCAAGTAGACTTTTTATTGCACCAGCTGCTTAATACATTTTTTTATCCGTGTGTTTGCATTTCCAGCATTGGGCAATATGACCTTGACGTTATATTTCCTAAAATAAAAAATACGTAATGTATGTATGGGTATTGGACGGGTGTATGAAACACGTGCACCTTGACGGTTCTATGTACATAATTTGTGTAATCACAAAATACGCGGGTGTAAATTTAAGCGATACAGGAAACCTTAGCCCGTGTAATCTGCGTAAAAATTTATTTTTTTTAAGCATATGCACCGCATGTATTGATAATTTTAGTCGCTTCAATTGTTAATGCATAAAACATTCGAAAACCATCTGGTAAATACAAAGTAGAATACGTAGTATTACCAACTGTATAAAGTACATGAATCAATTTAGCATATTGGCTAGTTAAATGGTGGAGAAAAAGGCCATAAAAGAGCAGTTTAGGTAAGCAGGATTTTTTTGAGTATGTACACTGTACTTATGGTACGAAAAGACAACTTGAAAGAAGTGAGTATTGTTATGATCATTTCCAGTTCATGTTTTACTTTTGCTTGATAGCCAATATGACAGTTACTTGTTCTACTGTATTGTCTCCATGTCTCCTACACGTTTTGATAATTTAGGTTATGTTGGTAGCATTATATTTGAAGTCAAGTTTGAGGAAGGTGCCGTAAACGGCACTTTTACCAAAAATTTATACATTTTTCTATATTTAATTAAATAAACTGTCTTTCATTAATACATTATTATTGTTATTCATTAAGCATTATTATTAATAAATGTTTTATTAGACAAATTTGAAAAATGAATTTCAAAAAAATGTTTAGGGCGTAGAAATAATAGTGTCAAACTGTAGACAGGGTCTTTTGTTCACTAGCTTTATTACTAATGATACCTATGTGAAAGATGTATTAATGAAAGTATCTAAAAAAAGGTCTGCACAAACTTTTGCAATTAAGGAGATACATTACAAAAAAAAACTAATTCCACTCTAAATGGCGGCTAAATTGGGGATCGCAAAAATCAAGTTTTATAGTCGCTATACACATCAACAGTTATCATGAGAACAATCAATTTTACGTAAATGTATTGAATGTTATGTTATTGATTGCCAACGACCTCTTGAACATATGGCAATTGACCCATAAAATGAAATTAAAATTGTAACATTAATTTATTTATATTTCAAAATAAACACAATGCGAAGTTTTTTTCAAAAATAGTAGTGGATACGTTAGTTAGGAATAATAAAAATGTTAATAGAATCTACTTAAAATTCTTAATTGAGTGTACCTTTTTCTGTTTCCTTTGAGACTGTCGCATTAATAATTGACATTTTGTCTGAATAAATTTGAATTTTACATTAATTAAAACATACTTTTTTTGTTAATTGTCATTTATTTAAAACTATTCAGCGTATTTTATTCACTTTATTAACGTTGCTGTATTTACAATAAATTCTTAAATTTGATAACTAGTCAACATTCTTTTTTATATTAAAAAGAAAGTAATAATAATGTTAATAAATAGGATCACAATTTACACGTATGTAAAATGTTATTGCGGTAGGAGTTTACATTTACATTATAGGAAAAAAATACCAGTTAAGGCGAGCGATTACACAGTATACGCTGGCCGAAA